>NC_026745.1:1841383-1886383 GCF_000149245.1 Cryptococcus neoformans H99
GCCGTTCTGCCCCGCCGCCAATGCCGCTAATTGTCATTACGCGTCATGAATCCGCCACTTTTGCTGCTGTACTCTATCAATCCGCCAGTTCGGGCTCCCAGCTCTATTAAAGATTGCGGGGTGAAATCTGAGACGGAGCGGGTGAACTGGTCCGTTGCTGGTTTTCCCTGGACTTTAATGATGTAGCAGTTGATTACTAGGTTCAGCTGCTTTCGTATACTGCTGGGGGATAGTCGCCGATGGTAGTAGCGTTGCAGGCGGGGAAAGAGAAGGCGTGCGGGGACGCGAACCCTCGATAGCGGTAACACTGTCAATTTGAGGAGATTGCGGCCCATATTCTTGCACAGACGCAGCTTGACCTTGTAGTACACCAATTTCTTTTATCTGAGTGTCAGGAAGATACTGGGGCGTTGGCGGTCTCGATCCTATTCGCGACACCGGGGTCGACCGTTGCTGGAAAGAGGGGCCAACTGACTGTATGTTGAGGTCGGAAGCAGGCAGAGGAGGGGTAGCGGGCTTCGGTGAATTGTGGGTCGCGCCGCTATTCAGCTCAGCAAGAGTTATTTCAACGGACGAACCGTCGCCAGTGGTGAATTGACCCGGCGTAGGACTTCGCTCAGGGGTGCATCGATCGTCGTATTGCCCCCCTTGCAACTTTGATCCAGTGGCCATCATGTGGTATGACGCTTTTTTCTTGCCCTCTTTTCTGACTTCTTTAAGGAGGCTAATCTCCTGTAGATGACCAGTGTCAATTTGTCTTTTTCTGTTCTAAAGAGCATGAAATGACTAACCCTCGACACAATCTTCGGTACTTCCTGTCGCATCTCTTGCTTAGCCAGCTGGATGCTCATAATTAATTTGTCGTCCCATGAAACATTGTCATTCGTACGTTCCTTGACTCTGCTATCATATTTCTCGATAGCAGTATCGACAACTTGCTACGAAAGAATCAGCGCCTGTCCTTCGAAGCTGGAACCCACGTACCTTTATGTCTTCCTTCGTCTTATCCGCAAGCTCCTCTTTTGCAGCTCCAATACAGGCCATCATCATCTCCCTAGTTACCTCTTCACCAACCTTTCGATTCTCTTCCATCTTTAACTTCATTCCCATCAACTCCTGCTGTAGGCTGGTCAATTTAGTATCTCGTGCAGATAGCTCAATTATGAGCTGATCCCGTTCTTCGTCCCTCTTTTTAATATTTTCTTGAAGACAATTGACAAGGCTTTCAAGTCTATTGAAACGGTCCTCGCTGACAAGTCTCTCCGGAAGAGGCTTGCCGCTTTCGGAAGAGAGGTCAACATTGACCAGAGGCCCCTCCGCCTTGGCCTCCATCTCCTCCACCGAATTCCTAAGCCCGTTCAACCCCTTCTCCTGCAAATCGGCACGACCTTCCCATTGCTGTTTTACCCGCTCGACCACGTCCGATAGATCTTCCATCTTTCTGGTTCTTTCCTCGTGAGAGATTAATTGCCTGTGCAGTGCTTCACAGGACGCACTCACAGTAGCCAAATCGTCCACAATTCTCCCGATAGTGGCAGATATCTCGGGAGGCAACTCTTGGACTTTTTTTGCTAGGTCTGTGACAACTGTATTCAGCTGGAATGCATAATCCCTCACGCTGAAAATCAATTGCTGGGAGTTTTGATGTTCCTTCTGAAGCTCGGCAATTTGTGGGGCATGGTGATCTCTGCAGAGGGTAGAGACTTGATGCATTGCATCCTTAAGCTCAGTTATCCCAGCATTGTGATCCCTAATGCTGGCACTGAACGAGGAACTGAATGATTCGGCAAGTGAGAAATTGTTGTTGAAGCGCAGTCGAAAATCTTCAAAAATCCCGGTCAGTTCGTGTAATTCACGGCCAAATTTTGAATGCACGTTTTGTAGATTTTCGATTTTGGTGGCATGCTCTCCGACCTTTGTAATGATGGTCTCCACAGCATCGTAATGAGGTGACGTTTTGTTATGAAGTGATTGTATTTCCTGGGTAATTCGGGCAAACCCTTGCACGAGCTCGGCAGTCGACATTTGGACTGCATTGAGATCGACCCGCAATGACTTGTAAAATCTAATTAAGTCATTGAACATGGGAACAACTCGTTCTGCCGATGAAAAACGAGTAAGGCTTGCAGTAGGAGTAGAGGGTGAGGAGACTGATGACATACTTGGTTCAGCATTGTCAGTCTTTGCTACCAACTGAGAGGGGGGTGGTAGTGCTGGTGGAGGAGGATAAGGCGAAAACGCAGATGGCACGTTGGGTGATTCTTGCGCCAAGGCAGGTGTTGAGGCGGCGTTTGAGACATTGACAGGACCAGTGGTCGGGGATACGGCGAATGAAATAGGTGGAACAGAGGAAGGACGTCGAGGAGTGGTTGTGAAGCTGGACGTAGATTCTGTGAATGCTGTTTGAACAGGAATTGAAGGTTGACTAGGCGGAGCGAGAGCAGGGAGCTGGCTCATGGGTACAGTCTGTACATGAGATATTGAAACTTCCTGAGGTGGATTCGGATTTTGAGAAGCAGGCTGAGAATGAGGAGGGGGTTGCGATTGGAATCCGACAGGAATAGAAGAATCAGGCTGGGAGGGTGTAGACGATACAAGCGCTTGTCTGGGATTAATGGCCACTGACGGTTTTGCAGGTAGCGTGCCAACCGGTAATGCCGAAGAATCTTCATCACCTTGTCCAGACACGCCTTGGGAAGCTGCGTTAGGCCCTTCCTTCACCTTCAATCGAGACTTATCCTGATTACCATCGACATAGTACTCTTCTGTTAGATCAACATCTCTTTTTCTTTTCCCCCTCAACCCCTGTCTTATCAATCTGTCTTCCCTTTCCATAGCCAGGGTATTGTTGATGTCGTCAAAGCATTCATTAATCTCCGCCTGTGCAGCTTCCAAAGCTGCTATGCGACGTTGGACTTCGCTTATGAACGCGTTCAACTTAGCCTTCCTAGAGAACTCCACTGGTGCTTCAGTGGGGGTATGAGACAATAGGGGGTCAGGTGCGGTGCTAGATTCTACAGCGTCGGACAGCTGAAGGTCGGAAGTCGACTGAACTTTCGTTATTGTAGTCGCCGGGGGCTGATTGGCGGAAATGTGGGTATGAGCGTCGCTCACGGCATTCAACCCTGGCTTTTCCGATGATATCGCTGAATCACTACGGTATGGGGGAACTGCTGAAGCAGCAGCAGACTTTCGGTCCTCTTCTTGCTCTCTCCAAGATTCCAACATTTTCAACCTCTCTACCAAACCCTGCATTGCGTTCTTATTCCCTTCAAAGCCAGAGATTTTATTCTTCAATTGCTCTAGCTCTCTTTCTCGCCGCTCCTCCTTTTCTTTTTCTGCTGCCGCCTTGGCTGCATCCACAGACGGCTCCGAAGATGCCTCAACCGGTATCTCTCGTATTTCCTGTATCCGCTGCACTTCGACAATTGGCTTAAGGGCAAGTTTCTTGAAGGTCAACCTTGCTATCTCTTCGCCCGCTTCAAGTGCCGCCGCTTGCGCCTTTTCTACTTTCAAGTTTGCTTCCTTGAAAGCTTCGACGATTGCGATGAACTTGGGGTGAGTGGGAACGGCCTGTTCAAACTTTGAGTGAAAATCGAATTGTTGGCGAGCTTGCTTTTGCTTGAGTACCATTTCCAACCAGTTATCCAGAGCCCTGATTCGAATTAGCCATGAGAAGTTGCAATAAGGAATCACACGAACTGAAAGAAGATACTGTACGCCGCAGCGACATTGATGTCTTGATCCGCTTCCCCTTTCTCCTCCGCGATCTCAGAAGTCCTTTGGCGCTTGCGGGCAGGTAGGTCGATGGCGTTTGAGAATGCGGCTTCAGATGCCTTAGTGGCCTCCTGCGCCTGTGAGAGCAAGGGAAGCCTTACAGAAGAAGATGCATTCGCTTGATTTGACGTCCAAGGTCGAGATTTAGATACTTCAGCTATCGGCTGAGAGCTGGTGGGCGTAAGAGACCTATTGGGTGGGATAATTCGCCTATGCTGTGAAGCAGCTCGTGCCCTATAATTTTTACTCATGCTTTCGCTCGGTCGTCCTTGATGAGGAGGAATTGAAGAAGGTCTAGAAGGTAGTGTCGCTGCTAGTGGGGGAGCACCGAAGTTCTGATCATGTCTTCTTCGGCCATTGTAGAATGAGGAAGCTGATCCTTCGCGCCTTCTACCTCTTGGTGGTCTTGACATAGATACCAGTCTACAATGCGACTTGATCAGTAACCAAAAAACTATATGATTGCCGTCAACTCACTTGCTTCTGTCAAACGAGAGGTTGGACTTGCCTGGGTAGTATTTTCTCCAAGTTGTGACTAGATCGATCCCCTTCTTCCTTCTTATATTTCACCTAACTCCTTCCCTCAAATCGCTCTGTAATTCCGCGGAAGTAAGCGCCTGAGCTTTCAATTGTCGAGTCGCTGAGTTTGAATTCCCGCGTGGTAATGTATGACAACAGAGTACAAAGACCTCTCCACAGTACCGGGCGGAACGTGGGCGATGGAAAGTCAAATATATTTTAAATCAGGTACTGGCGTTTTGCAGAACTATTGAAGTTGATCCTCGGTTATTCCGACGTAGTAAAGGTTGTTGTATGTAAAGAAATATGTAGTAGCAGCCGTTCAGTTATTATTTGGACCCTTTTCCTCAACGGGCGGAACCACAAAATACGGCGGGCTGTTGTGCTGCGATGGGTCACGGTTCTAAGAAGACGAAGGTATGCTTGTGTTTGGCGGTTTGTGGTGCGATGGGCATAGGCCGGAGTGGCAAATAACGAGACAGCACGCAGAAGCAGGAACTATTAGGAGGTAGTATGTAGAAGAAGCCGACGAAGAGATACAGCGGTCATAGCCGATCTTGGTTATTACGCCAACAACGAAAATCCGCCTAATTATCAATCCACGGAGTGACAAGTTGAATAGTGATGTATATGTATACATAGGCTTCTTCTAACATGATCAAGTATCAATCTCCATGTCTCCATTGATCTCTTCAGTTTCGCCAAACATCATACCGCTTGTTTCCTTCGCATATTGCGCACTCCTCTCGACATCGCAGAAATATTTATAAGCCATTCTCACATCTTCCACGTCTGCTTGCGGTGACTTTCTTCTCTGGGCAAGAAGGGAAGAAGGCGCGATAAGGTTGAGTGCATAACGGAGGGAAGTTTGGATACCCATGGTGGCGAGAAGATCAAGAGCGGCGGGTGAGAGTCGGACGTCTTCTTCCTCAGCTCTGCTCATCATCAGATATTGACTGTCCAAGCAAGAGAAATTAACTTACCTGATCTTGACAATTTCACGCATTTCATCTTCTTCATATTTATTTGTGGAGATGATCAACATCCTGTCCAACAGGTCTGCCGGAATACCATGTGGGCTCTTATACTTGGTTCCTCTTATCCTGGTGATGCCTCGGTTGGAAGCCATCACTACCAGCGGCGCCAACTCGTTCTCCATAGCCCGGTTAAGGAACGAGAAGCACTCAATATCGAGCATATGCACTTCATCAATGAATAAAACGCCGGGGACAATCTCAGCCTTGCCTTCCTCCCTCCACTCGGCAACCTTGCCGTTAATTTGAGCTCGAAGCTCAGGCTTAATCTCGCCAGTGTCGCCGGCAAAGAGAGCAAGGAAGCCTTGCGTTCGAGAATTGATGACATCGATTTCGTGGAGGGAAACTGTGTGGACAACTTCCTTACGGGTTTGGAGCTCGCCGTCAGGGCAAGCAACAAATCGAGTCTGTATATTGTTAGTTTACAGGCAAATTATCTCATCTTTGACTTACGTCCGCTCCCATGGCATCATAGTCCTTTGCTCTCCCGAAACTCCTTCCTAGCTTGGAAATTCTTCCACTGGCTTTGTCAATGCTCACAACGTCGCCGGCTAAAACCTTCTCCTTTTGCAGCTGATCGATCATTTTAGAACCAAGGTCGTACACAGTTTCCATGTCAGTGGTTTTCAGAGTCAATCGACCGGTTTTTGTAGCCTATGTAAATGACGATAAAGAGGTCAGGTGTGCCATATACATCTGTGAAGTCCACTCACACCAGTGACGCTCCTGTCCACCTGAATTTCCACCACTTCACCTTCAATCAACTCTGTCTCTTCCTTTATCCTCACACCAATAGCCCTTCGGAACGCTTGAGTCAAAGACTCCGTTTTCGAGATCTGCGAATACTTCAGCTATATTCTCTCCCACAATGATTAACCCACCTCGAGAGAAAACACCTCAGAGGCCGTGAGCATCACAAATGGCACATCGCTCCCCAATGTCTGTGTCATAGCTAGACATCCTTTAGCGTTTGTCTTTCCAAAACTATCCTATTACGTACCCATAGCCAGAGCTGTCTTGCCTGTGCTAGGAGGACCAGCCATCAAGATCGCCCTGCCCGCTATTCTTCCTTCTTGAACCATCTTCAAAATCACACCTGCAGCTTTTCGCGCCTTTCCTTGACCGATCATGCCTTGTGACGAGGCGCGAGGTTCAAGGTTGGAGTCAAGACCGAGGCCGTGGATGTGAGAATGAACACCTGCACAGAGTCTGTCAGCCATATGTAGGGTATAAAAAGCAGAGCAGAGACGAGACATACCGATACGTTCCATCTTTGTGACATCGCGCATAGATGTCGGCTGAAGTGAGATGTTGGCGGCCTAGAAAGAATAAGCATATGGCCTCGCGACCGCATATACTGCGTACCATGGTATTCTATCGTTCCTCTGTTGTCCTTATTCAATTGCTGAACAAGTATTTAGATAAAACTGTCTCGTCAAACTTCGTTGCTCGAATTCACTCGGCGAACGAATGAGCAACCACTTGCCGCTTCCAGAAATATTCCACGTCCCGATTTGACATTTTGTCCCAGAATTTCTGAACATTCATGAATGGTGATAGAGAAATTGAGTTTATTACAGAGATTTGTTTACAAATTTGTAGGGAAGTATAGGCCAGATCACAAGCATGTCCAAAGACTCCAAATCAAGTACCAAGATGCGCACCCCCAAGTCTGAGAGAACTCCTGAAGAACAGGCAAAGAGAGACGCCAAAAAAGCTGCAAAGAAGGCTGCCAAACTTGCCGAAGTTGTTCCAGAGCCCAGCCCCGAGGAAAGCAAAGCAGAAGAGGCAGAGATAGCTCCTGTTGCGGAAGGGGAACCTACTTCTCCCGAAACAAAGAAGCGAAAGAGAGAGGCTGCTGCCGAAGGTGAAGAACTCGAAATCGACGTCTCAGCGCCTGCACCTCTTTCCAAAGCTGAGCTTCGTGCGGCACGAAAGAAGGCCAAGCGTGGGGACGCCATCCCCTATGCGCCCAAGATCAGAGATTACGAAAAGGTTCCAAAATCAAACGTGCAATCTGAGGAGGGTAAGGAGGGGGAAAAGGACGTCTCTGGTTCAGGCAAAAGGCAAAACTCGGTGTGGATTGGAAATTTGGCCTTCAAGACTACACCAGAAGGACTGAAGGAATTCTTGGAAAAGGGTGTAGCGGAGCTCGGAGGCAAGGGAGAGGGGAGCGTCACAAGAGTCAATTTGCCAAAAAAAAGCAATAAAGCTGGGTTCTCCGAGAACAAGGGGTGAGCCCTTTCGCCTTTTCTCTTTTCCCAGATCAGGACTAATATTTCACAGCTTCGCCTACGTTGACTTTGCTACCCCTGAGCTTCAGGAGCTTGGTGTTCAACTGAGCGAACGCAACTTTGAGGGCCGCCGCCTCCTCATCAAAAAGGGTGATGACCATAACCCGACTGCCAACGCTCGTACACCCAAACCCCTTTCCACCAAGGCTCAAGACATTGGCTCTTCTTCAAAGCGACCAGAGACTTCCACTTTATACATGGGTAACCTACCGTTCGATGCTACGGAAGAAGCTTTACGTGATCTCATCGAGGGCAACGCTCCCGATAGGGAAGTTGTAGACGAGGAAGGTGCCGAGGAGATTGGTGCTAGGGGTGGCAAGAAGAGCGGTTTGAAGAAAGTTAGATTGGCTGCTTTCGAGGATACTGGAAGATGTAAGGGGTAAGTGTCAATGTTTTTGGCGGGGACAATGCTAATACGTACTTATAGATTTGCGTTCCTTGACTTTATCTCTGCTAGACACGCCAAGTTCTCTCTCGGCAACAGGAAGAACCACTTTTTCAATGGGCGAAGACTAAATCTTGAAGTGAGTCCTTCCTCCTAATTTATTTAGTCATCGGTACTAATATGCCTTGCAGTTTGCTTCTGAAGAAGCAGCTAAGCGCAGTGGTGCTGCCAGACCCAAGGAGAAGACTAAGGAAAAGTACAGCAAGCCCCGAGGAGGGCCTGGTGTGGATGACGAATCGAACGAAAAGACTGCTGAAGATTCAGGCGACAGGCGTGGTAAGAAATGGGAGACTAGCGGACGACCTCGACCTGGTGCAGCTCTGGCCATGGCCAAAAGAGAGAACGTTGCGATTGTGGAGGGTGCAGGACAGAAAATCACTTTCGATTAGACTTCATCTTGTTGTGCCATATGTATGTGTTTCTATCATTAGCTGATAGCTTTCTTAAAGACAGCTTAATCAGGCGCTTGATTCTCTTGACTTGCTTAATGTCCGAAGATGGTTTACAAATGCCCATATCCATTTCATCATTATGTACAAAGGACTTCGCTCTTTTAAGGTGCATTCTAACATCTATGAATTATCGTAACCCTTACTCCTTCTTGGAGATAGCAATAGCGCTTTCCTCAGCCTCCTTGCCCTTGGCATTTTGGAGAGAGAGGAAAGCATTCCAGGGGATATTAACAGCGTTGACTGCAAGAAGTCGGTATTGAAGGGGAACAAGCTACAGAAAGCATGGGACAATTAGCCATAGCGTCGGAAGTCTTCCTGAAGTTATACTTACGCCCTGTTGAACGAGTTTAAGAAAGCCGGGTGGACTGATGTCAGCAAAGAAACAGGTTGTGTACATTTTGACTCCTTACCATGTTGAGCATCTGGAAGGGGATGAAACTAAAGTCTCGTCAGTCACTGTTCTCCAGACCAGAAAAGAGATACATACAGCATCCAGTTCGCCTGCAAAGTGGGGAAGAAGGACTAGAATAAAGGCCAGCCATTTTGTTAGCCTGTTTGCAACGGTTGCTACATATGCGCTTACCTCGTGCCACTTGAGCTTGGCTGCGTTAAAGTCGTTGCCCTCCATGAAGGTCATTGCGGTAAAGAATCCTATAACATTGATAAATTATTTTCCACAACAAGTATGGGGGAGGAGCGTACCGGACAGAATGACAGGTGCGAAACCAAACTGGTCAAGGCCGACTCGGGCAAAGGTGGCTGGCCATCGAGATCTGATGGGAATCCGCTCGAGGGTCCTGAACCACAAATTCACGGTTGGAGCAAAGAGAAGACCACCCCAGGTGACGATACGACTGAATGCACGATGAGACGAATGTCAAGACCCTTCAACTGCTGAACTGTTAATATGAATGGTACTTACGCTGTACGGGGCAAATCATGGTCGGCTCCTTTCTTCTCAATGAGCTGCTGGGCGATAACGTCGCCAGTCGCGAAAAGAACCTGAACGATAGCATAGATGAGCGTGATGCTCTCTATTCTTGATGCATCTCTCTACGACTTTTTTTCTCGCCTGGCACTATCCATCGTGCGAATTTTACTTACGGCTGAAGAAATCATGTTCCCCAACACAGGCCTCCTAGTCAGAAACGCAGCGTACTTTCCCATAAGACCGGCCATGTTGTCTATTCTCTATGTATGTCTACGAGAAACTTATGAAAGGGTATAAAGTAATGTATAAATGTAGAAACAAACTGTTGATGAAGATTTTTTTGATGAATTGCAAGTGACGACAAGAGTTTGTTGTTGCTCCTGAATGAACTGTCACCGAGCGGAATGGGGTCCCGCAGGGGGACCAACGTCGTACGTCCGATTCCGAGCAGCACTTACGAGAGGTTGCGTTGTGTGCAAAAACATCTGTGCACAGGAATATACAGCAGAGACTTATGCATGGACTATGACTATGGAAAGTCGTTCCGCAGGGGAAATTGTGCTTTTACATCTTCCACCACCCTCCGTTTGCGCTTCGTCTTTTTTCTGGCTTGTAGTGAAAAATACAAGGCAGGAAGTTCGGGACCTGGCTGGCCTAATGTCGGCACTTCCCGAGAACCCCCGCCTCCTGACCTTTTTTAGACCCAAGTCCCATAGGGGCGCACTTAGTCCCGCTGGGGGAACTTTGCTACCCTCCGGAAAATCGCAGAGGCCCGTCGGGGGGGTCATTAGGACCATTTATGGAGAAAAACTCAATAATTATAGCGGCCCTCGCCGAAAAGTCCCAGGGACTGGAGACTTTCCTGGGACCCGCACCTCAGAAAACTAGAAAATCCATATTTGAAACGTACTATTGCACGTAATATTAAAGTGAAAGTCGGAATTAACTTGGTCGGCGCAAGCTAAAAGCGCACAGACTGCCGCGAGCCTATTTTGATACCTGCTTAACAGTACCAAAAAAAAACATCGTTGCGTTGTTGTTCGTTAGTGACATGCAGTCACTGATCATCATCTCTTTCCGGCAGTTCATATTATTGGCTTTGTCATTATCACGTCACGAGCATACAATTTGTATCCAGCACGATCTCTGGAAAACTGATTCATAGTGCGAGATGCCTGCAAAACACGATATCAACGTACGCAACCATACAAGCATTGGTGGGCGGAACTAATGCTGACTGTTTAATTTGTAGAAAGTAGGGGTGGAGAGTTCAGACTTCCCTATATTGTGAGTTTACCATTCTATGACATGCTCATCAATGTGCTAACTCTAATCCTCAGATGCGAAACCTGTAAGTTGCTGATTTATGTGCTTGCCGGGAGAATATTGGCTGATAGGCAACAGGCCTTGGTCCCAACCCTTATGTTCGAATGGTTGGCTCGTCTTATCTTTATGTACCTATAGCACAAAAGCTTACATCCTCATTTAGAACAAACAAGAATTTGGACACGAATGTAAAGTCTGCAACCGTCCCTTTACTGTATTCCGATGGAATCCTGGAGAAGGTCGAATGAAGAAGACGGAAATCTGTACGACCTGTGCCAAGATAAAGGGTGTATGTCAGACGTGTCTTTTGGACTTGTGAGTATTGTCCTAAGACTTACGGTCTAATCGGCATAGATATGTTGCTGAATTTGTCATCGCATAGAGAGTTTGGATTACCGACCCAAGTCCGAGATGCTGCTTTGGCAAGAAAGGCTCAAGCTCCTTCGTCAGATATCAACAAGCGTGCGTATATTCCCGTTACACCAGCAAGCCTCAGCTGATCCGCGCCATATCTGTTTAGAATATTATATCCAAAACCTTGAAGCTCAAATGGCCGAATCCCCAGATGGCCTTGCTTATGACTCTGAGGTGGCAAATCGCGCAGGCCGAGAAATGCTCAAAAATCTCGCGCGGACGGATCCATACTACAAGCGGAATAGGCCTCACATCTGTAGTTTCTTTGTCAAAGGAGAATGTAAACGAGGAGCCGAGTGCCCTTTCCGGTCAGTCAGCCCCAGGGTACTATACATTACCGGATTTTTTTACGCTAACTGTTATTTGTAGACACGAAATGCCAAAGGAGAACGAAACGCAGAAACCTAGTCAGCAGAGCCTTGTGGATAGATATTACGGCAGGAACGATCCTGTGGCCAAAAAGATTTTGAGTCAGAATGCGGAGAGTAAAGGCTTAAAAGCGCCAGAGGACAAGTCAATTGTACGCATGTCTTGCTGCGGTTATAATGGCCTCTCAATTGCTGATACCGGTTCAGACGACCCTGTTGTTTTTAGGATTACCTCAATGCAACGACTCTCACGTTAGGGCGTCTCTGGTTGGTGCTTGCCCTTTCGTCAAGCCATCGGACGTGAAATCCATCTCCATCGTTGAAGCTAGTCGTATGTTTCGCCTATCTGGTGTCTTATCTGTCTTGCTGACCGGTTTACCTAGATTGTGCGTTCGTCAACTTTAACCAGCGTTCTATAGCGGAGCGAACGGCAGATGCGCTTGCGGCCCAAGGAGGCATTGAAGTGGAGGGAAAGAAGGCTAAAATTGTTTGGGGAAGGGCACGACCGCAGAAGAAGGCAGCTGCTGCCGTGGAAGGATCAGCGGCTTCAGCTTAAGCATGATTTCAGCCGTTAAAGCCGTTAGGGGAAGAGGGTTTTCAGGTGCATACAGTTTTTTTATTGTGTAGAAATATGTAACCAAAAGGAAGAACATGTGATCAAGATTTGAGCTAACAATTAAAGGAACATTTCGAGTAGACTCATTCGCCGTCTTAAGCGCCCAAACTCTTCCAGTCAATACCTCCACCGGTCCCATACCTCTCTTCAAGCCACCCGTTAGCTTTCTTAAAATGACCATTTCCGAAAAATCCTCGACTGGCAGAAAGAGGGCTTGGATGTGCGGATTTAAGCAACAAGTGCTTGTTCTAAATGGATCCATCAATTCAGCAAAACAGTTTGCAAGCTTTAGACGCGATCACTCACCGTATCGATACCAGCACACATCTTTGCTGCATGGGCTCCCCATGCCATGAAGACGACTCCGTTTCCACCGACATTTGATCCAGAAGCAGGTGCCAATCGGTTTGTGACGACCTTGAGTACAGCTGCTGTAAACTGATCCCATCCCGCTTTTGCATGAGAGCCAGCCTGTTACATATAACAACTACAGTCAGACGCATTTTAAGAAGAGTACATAATCACGTATAACTCACCTCGTGTGCACGAACAGTAAGGGAAGTGTTGAGCAGTAATACGCCATGTTTCGCCCATTCAGTCAGATCGCTACATTGCGAGACAGTCAGCTTCAAAAGCATTACGAGCTTCCAGACACACCCATGTTTCGGCTGAACAAATCCAGGGACCTCTTGAGCCATCTCTTGGTACATGTTTCTTAAAGAAGGAGGAACTCTTACGCCTTTTCGAACAGAAAAGGCGAGACCATGGGCTTGTCCATCATCCTGTAGTGGGCAAGGCTCAGTAAATGGCTGGGTTATCAAACATTGGCTGCTCACGTGATAAGGGTCTTGGCCTATAGACAAAACAGGTCAATTCAACGTCCTGATTAACCTTGGTAGATCGAACATACCAATGATGACTACGCGAACGTCCTTCAACGGACAAAACCTAGACCAGGAGTAAATGTCCCCAGCTAAGGTCAATGTTAGAATGTTCAGACGCCTAAACGCAAAATCAATCAACGCTACCTACCAGGAGGGAAAACCTTTTTGCTTTGTTGTTCAGCAGTTACAAATTCCTTCAGCTATATCGAGTAAATGATAAGCTGGAATTCAGATAACCAGATAACCTACCTTGACAAAGTAGGGCTTTGTGAATTCCTCTTGAAGCGCCAAGAACCAGTCTTCTCCCATGGTTGACATTTCAAGTTCCAGCAAGGAGAGAAGTGATGGGCGTCCGGCGATTCGTTCACGGAACTGGGCGATAGAGGTCGCGCGTGAAGGCTTAAAGGGTAGAGTGCTGCTAGCGGACTCTGTCACTTTGGCCATCTTACCCGTTGGTGTCGCGTCTGCAATTGTTGCTCAGTGATATGTTTGTGGCTGTATTACATGTGCAATACACCCACTCATAGCGGCCTCGTCAAGTTTCCTTTTTTTGGCTAGCCCAGAGGCGGGCGTAGCGCTGCCCTTATCAGCATTTGGTGACACTTTCTCAATGTTCTCTTTAGACTGGTTGGATGGGCTTGCCGGAGGATCTTTAGCTGCAGTGCTGATAGGTTTCTGGGACGCGGCTGATGCGGTTGCTGCGGCTGGCTTGATAAAGTAGGAAGAGATTGAGCGAGCTTTTGGGGACATTGCAGGTATGATGTTCTCCACCGTACGAGTTGAGAATGTACTGCTACGTACTCCGTATCGACTATTGCTCTTCGATGGAGAGAGTCGCGGAAGCAAAATAGCGACGCGACGCGTTGGAATATGAGATCTGCTGCGGACATGAAAAAGAATGACGGGAAGGGGGAGGGCGGCAGGCACCATTCTGGCTAAACTATCGGCTATCTGTGTTGTGACTTCTCCCGTCGTCATCGCTTGATCAATTATCTCCCTGATATCCCTTCATCGATATCGCTTCCCTATATATCCTCTTCCCCTCATCTCCATCTCACATCCCCACCCACAAATACCTTACGCAATGTCCCCATCACCAACAGAGAATGCCCCAACCAACCTCGAAGAACTCAAGGAGCTCTTGAAGAATGACAACAAGGTCAAAGTAGCAGGCACGTATCTCTATTTATGCCACCACCGGCAGTTCTTATACTCATCTATAACGTACAGGCGTGGACGTTGAAGGTGTACTCAGGGGCAAGATCATGAGCAAGGCAAAGCTGCTTTCATCGGTCAAGTCTGAAGGCTTCAATTTTTGTAGCGTTATCTTTGGATGGGATAGTGAGTCCACAGATTTGTCACATAAACAGCTGCTGATACAAGTCATTTTAGTCCATGATCAGGCCTACAACAAGGAGCTCCTTGTCGCCAACTGGGATAATGGTTATCGTGATTTGTTCGCTATTATCGATCTTTCCACCTTCCGCCGACTGAAATGGGAAAAGGATATTCCCTTTTTCTTATGTCGATTTGTCATTCCGGAAACGGGAGAGATCCTCCCTGTTGACCCCAGAAGTTTGATCGCAAAGGTCACTGACAAGGGAAAAAATATGGGATACAAGTGCATGAGTGGTGCGGAATTCGAAGTGAGTTGGAATCCGGTATGGATTTCCAATCAAAGGAGTGATTTCTGATTGTCGGGATCTTAGTACTTTCAGTTCGCCGAAACTACCAAAACATTGGCAGACAAGAATTTCAGGAATCTAAACCCTCTTACTCCTGGCAGTAAGTGATTGTGTTTCACCAATGCAGAGGTTGAAAACTAACTATTTGCAGTGCACGGTTACTCTATCTTACGGCCTACACTTAATATGGACTACTTCCACGATCTGTATGACATGGCTGTTGACTTTGGAATCGAGGTCGAAGGGCATCGTAAGGCTATTTAATAACATGGGCAGGAATTTTAGCTGATTATCCGTTGTCTGCAGATACGGAGACCGGCCCAGGAGTGTTTGAAACGGCTCTCGGTTACACTGATGCTTCCAGAATGGCCGACAATGCCTGCCTGTTCAAGCTTGTCGCCAAGAGCATCGGTATGAAATACGGTATATCTCCCACTTTCATGGCTAAACCGTGGGGAGATGTGAGTAGAGTTTTTATGTACCACCTGCCAAAAAGGCAACGCTGACGACTCTTTGTAGCTTCCTGGATGCTCTGGGTGAGCTATACTGCCTAAATTCACATACTGGACTTATCTGACATCCCTTAGCCACATTCATGTTTCACTGCAAGACAAGAACGGCAAGAATATCTTTGCAGTCTCTGACGAGGAGGCGGCCAATGGTGGAAGAAAAGACGCTGCTTTCGAGGACGTCAAGTATCTGTCACAAGAAGGAGAGTGGTTCCTGGCCGGCTTGCTTGAGGGCATGCCTGACGGTGGGTTATTTCTGTATTGTCAAGTATCATATTGTTAGTTGATATCGTCGTTAGTGGTGCCGATGTTCTGTCCCACCATCAACTCCTACAAACGGTTACAAGGGGGACAGGTCAGCAATTTGATTGTTAAAAGCGGATAAAGCTAACTTTATATAGGCTATGTGGGCTCCTGACACAGCGACTTACGGTTATGACTCTCGAGCAGCCTCTGTACGATTACTCACGGCCCCAGGTGTACCGGGTTATGCTACCCGATTTGAAGTTCGAGTACCCGGTGCCGACGTAAGTATCTCTGTCACAGAAAAAAAAAGACACCTTTTCACGTCTCGATGAAACACTACAGATGAACCCTTACTTTGCCATGTCCGCCATCTTCGCTCTCGGACTTCGTGGTATTGAGCAAAAACGGGCTTTGCCTTACGGCCCCATCGGCTCTCCCGGCGTCTCTCGCGATACTGTGAAGCACCTTCCTACATCCTTGGACAGTGCAACGGAGGCGTTTATGAAAAAGGATAGTTTGGCGAGAGAGGTTTTTGGTAACTTTTTTGTAGACCATTACGGAGGAACCAGGGAGCACGAGGTTGAACTGCATAAAAAGGCTGTCACTGATTGGGAGGGTAAGTGGATGCTGTTTTACAGGGCATGAATACAGAGCTAACTCGATCTTTTTTTCTCCAGTTGCTCGATACTTTGAGTTGGTGTAAAACTGGGTTGTTGTAGCGTTAATTCAAGGGCGAATGGCTCGCGTTTCCGTGTGGACGAGCCGGATGAACTGGTCTTTATTACATCATACATTTATTTACATGCCTTCCGTCTCTTGCCTCCTCTCACCTTCAGCACAATACTGATGCTGTCGCCCTGATTTGCAAAAGACTTTTCTCTTTTCCCTTGGTTCTCGATTCCGATCATGTTGCCGGAGGGGGCTGTTCAATCAGAATCTTAGTAGAAACAAGTTCTTTCTAATATCGAAGGAGGCAGAAGAAGGAAAAAAAGTATCTGTTTTTTGGCGCTTGTTAGTTTTTTGGTGCTTGTTAGTTTTTTCTCGCTTGTGTCCTCCCCATCGCGTTCTGTCTCTACGAGCATTTCGTCAAAGAGAGCATCTCCTACTTTAGGATCAGGTTGTTTAAGCGAAGGACTGTTGCGTGAGTCACCTTTCACCTCGATTTGAACAACTGGCTAATCGATTGTTGTAGTGGTGCGGCCATTGTCACCTTTTGTGTCTTTGGTATCTTCATGATCCTCGTTTACTACCTCTCGTAGCCAAAATTAGGAAACGAGATCAAAATTGGAAAAAAAATAGGAATTAGAATTAGCCATGAAAAATAAGAAATCCATGTTTGAAACGTACTAATAAACAAATAATAGAGCTATGTACAACACCGAAAACCATGAAAACAAAGCAGCCTCGATCCAGATTATATACGAATGTCGTCCTCCTCCCAACGAGGATAATCCTCAAAATTGTCCATTAAACCATTCCTCCTGTTATTATCGTTCTTCTATCTCTGTCATCCGGTTTTTACGGCTATACCTGCTGCCACGCATATCCAGCTGCATAGCCAAATCCCGGCGACGGGACTAATTCCTACAGTGTGGTGGTGGCGCGGCGGTGGTGGAGGCCCAGAGGTTAGTCACCCCCAGCTGTTCTGCTGATGGTGAGTGGTGCCGCATATGTAATGAGAACAGTGACGGAACTCGGTCCTATACTTTTCTAACTCTGACAGCCCCGACTGCCAACAGTATCTTTTCAACAATTTTCTTACTTCTAACTCCTTGTTGAGACTTAAAGCAGCTTCCCCATGTCCGCCGATCAGCAAATCGCCGTCTATCTGCGAGGCAAGGTCCTCGCTCAAGCTATGACATCGGATTGTGAACATGTCGAAGGAAAGTAGGTCACTCTGTGTTCATTGCCCACTCTGTGTTCATTGCTATGGCCTGAGTCCGCTGTTTCATCGTAACTCCCATTGAGCTGCTATTGATCTTTATCTTGACGTAGCTGGTACTTCCCTGACCATGCGCTTGTTGGTCGGGAACGTTTTTCGCAGAGCGACACTCACACTCACTGCCCGTGGAAAGGTGAAGCAAGCTATTACAACTACCAAGGGGACGAGGGCCTCATCAAAGACATAGCCTGGTGATTTTAGCACATTACTGTTGCTAAATAATTTACTGACAGTATGTACAGGTACTATCCGCAACCGAAAAAAGGTGCTGAGAAAGTTGAAGGCCGTGTGGCTTTCTACGTAGGGAAAGTAGACGGACTCAAGCTGGGGGAACCTTCCATTTGAAAGACCTGTATGAAACTTAGTGTATACATCGGTGAGTACTTGTTATTGTAGTGCAGACAGTGACTAATGTAACGAATATGCCAAAGATTGTGAACATGCTGAAAT
Source organism: Cryptococcus neoformans H99 (assembly GCF_000149245.1). NCBI lineage: Eukaryota > Fungi > Basidiomycota > Tremellomycetes > Tremellales > Cryptococcaceae > Cryptococcus > Cryptococcus neoformans. Next base: position 1,859,276 of record NC_026745.1, read on the forward strand.
GGCGAAAGTCGTATATAAAGAACTGCACCACTATGAACAATCACAATATCAGGTTGAAACTCTCATACCATATCTTATGGCGCATTGTCATCCTAAAATTTACCACCTGGGAAAATGCGAGGGTCTTGCCACGTGGCTGAATGGACCCCACTGTCCCCCAACAGTCCCTCTAGCCATGAGCACCTCGACTGAGCTACATCCCTTTCAGAATAGGCTATATCTCGTTGTGATACAAGCGTGGTGATAATGGTCTCGTGCTCTCGTAAGCGGGCTTCGAGAGAAGCTTTCTCGGACCGGAGAGCGTTTAGTTCAGTCGAACGACGATCTCTGTACCGCCGCTGGGAGATACGATCTTGGTGTATTTCGTGTCAATACTGACGTGCTGATAGAGACTAATAAAGCATAAAAGAACAGTACTGACTTTGGGCTCTTTTTTTTTCAGCCGGATCTGTGTCATCCACATTATTCTTGCCTGAAGGTGTACTCTTCCTCAGTCAAAATGGCACTAATTAACATCACGCGTACCACCGATTATCTGATTGGAAAAACTTACAGAAGATTTCTCAGTGGGCGCAATCCCGAACTGATCCTGCAACTGAGAGATAGGCCGATACGTGGGCTCTGTTGGGGAATATAAATGATCCATTTGTGACCCTGCTGGGCTTGCTAAGGACAAGCTTCCGAATTGATTCGGTATGGTCAGGTATGGTGAAGATTGATCAGTTGGTAGTGGTTGGACAGTCTGTAACGTGAAATGGGACATATCTGTGGTCACAGTGGTGGGAGGGGTATTGATTGGATAATGTGAGATGAAAGATGAAGATACCTCCGGCAGTTGGTTACTTGCCGACATCGTGGAGGATGTAATGCTTTGCCCTTGAGATGAGACGTGGTCCTGTAATTCTTCTCGGTTTGAGCTACTCATCCTGTAGGTCTCTTGTTGTTTTGTTTGTTGGAGCGGATGTGAAAGAAAAGGTCTACCAACAAATGCATGTAATACATTTTTTAAACAGCTAACTAGCATTGTCCCAGTCCATCACACAGGGTCTAGTGGGTTACTGATGAGCGGACTTTCTCGAAGGCACATGCGCTTCTGATAAAGGATTAGTAAGTGAAACCGTTTAGCAGTAAAGGATTCCACGAAGGAATTGTTGATGAAGGCTTCTTTTTGTTATTGTGAGGCCACATCGTTGGTAGTCCACAATGTGAGACTTGATCAACAGATGAGGGAGCTACCCCTTCCCCCAGAACAGCACATTGTCATCATCGAACCTCCGACACATTCGTACATAAGGCAAGATCCAATCATTAATACATGTACAGCTTGCTATCTTGAAACAGTGCTACAGTGGTAGTTTCCAACCATTGCTCTATCGATCCCGTCTCCTTTCCCTGTCTCCTTCCTTATCTCTCTTATCTCTATCGTCTCCTCTATCCGTATAGGACCGTCTTTCACGCTCATCCCGCCTATATCGGTCATCGTAGCGATCCCGATCGTCATACCTATCCCTTCTCTCCCTCTCCTTCGCTTTCCGTCTGGCTCGCTCTTCTTCGGTCTCGTATACTCTATCCCGGTACCGTTCGTCTCTCCTATCTCTCTCCTTGTCCCTATCTCTATAACCATCGCCACGTCTCTTGCTCTCCCTTCCACCATCATCATCTCTTCTTCTTTTGCCATCACTCTCGGCACTATGCCTGCTTGACCTCTCGCTGCCGGGCGTAACGGAACCCGCGTCTTCTCCTCTCCGCACCAACGCTCCAGACAGATTATACTTCATACTATCCCTCTTGCTTGGTTTCGCTGGCCTTTTACCGGCGCTAGAACCAGGTCGACTGGGAGGGACAGGCGTTTCAAGTGCAGTTGCACCGAGACCGAGGAGTGCTGGCCGAAGTTTAGGTTCATGGATTTTCGTACCTTGGGCAGATGGGTTCCATCCCATACCTCGGGCCATGGCTTCACCGAATGCAGACACTGGGATAGCTGCGTAATCATCCAACGTCGACTGTGGCCGTATCGTTAGCGTTCGGGCCCGGTAACCGCAGGGTAAAATACCTACCTCTTCAGGCAATGCCTCGATATCTCGTTTCAAGGCATCCTCCTCTGATAAAGGCTTATCTTTCCCCATATCAATAATCAGCTCGCGACGAAGACGCTCTTCTTCCGTTTCCGTGGGCACATCGCCATGAAGGATAGCTTGAAGGGCTTGTTCTTCCAGAGTGAGCGGCTCCTCCTTGACCTCTATTCCTGGTCCAGAAATACCATTTAATGAGGAAGATGCCTCATATTCATCCCTGCGCTCAACTTTGACAGCAACTTCCCCATCGTCCGCTTGCATCTCCGCCTTGACAACAGTTCTCAATCCCGAGCGTTGGGGTTGATCACCAACCCTTTCATGAGTTTCCACAGGTTCAGTGGCTGCACGGGAGTCGGGCCGATAGGATGGTGCACGGCGGTTACTGGACGACGCTCGCCAATCTCTGTTAGGCAAAGCGGGGATGATTAGCGGCCTCTCAGGTTCGTCGCCACTATGAATAAATATTAGTTGATGTTTATGATCAATGCGACTACTAGAGACATACCCGATGATGCGCCCGTTACCAAAACCTTCTATCCGCTCGTCCTTGGACTTCTGACTCCTTCGCACATTGTAATGGCCCTCGTCCTCATCATCATCTTCGTCCTTATGGTCTTCGAATAACCTTCGAGAAGGAGGGCCTCTAGCTCCGCTGCCGAGGGGTGAAGGTCGATAGGGGGCTGATCCTGGAGGCCTGACCGTAAACGACACGGGTGCAGGCATTTTTAGTTAATTTGTGTATTAACAGTTGAAGAACGAATGAGTTGTCACAATGGGTATTTTTATGTGCCGAGTGGTGCAAGAGAAGATGTGTGTGTTACGTAACTGGGGTATATGCGCTCCTTTGAGCCGATGGGTCAGTCAGTCGTCCGGTGCATCGAGTGTCAATCTAGTTGGGAGCATGACTATAACCATTCGAGCAGTAATAAGGACGAGACAACATGGTTACTGCAGTACACCCTATTCCACCTCCCTTCTTCTCCCCTTATCTAGATGACCAGTGCAACAAGATCAACGCTAAACCTGTTCCGTGGGAGGTGGGTATTGCTCGTGCGTGGGTTGGGTACAGACTGATGTCGGGTCGCTATGCAGGGTTACCAGAGGGCAAAACTGCTTTCAGCAGATGAACTTTCGCTCCTGAAGTCTCTCAGCAAGCTTGTACGTAGCTCGACATTGTCAATGTGCAGCTATTAACAGGTAACATAGCCCTCCGCTCAACGACCTACGGTATTGGCTACTCAAGGTCCTCAATATGCTAAGCTTTACATCGACTTACTCCGAAAGCTTCAGCGAGTAGATACTGTCCAGGCGGTGCTTGTATCTATCAGCGACATGCTTGCTGACAACTCGACCATCCCTTACTTTCACAATCTTGCCTCGCCGGAGCACCCCGATGATCCTTACGGGCCTATCGTCAAGTGTTTGAGTATGGATGAAGAATTTCCTGTATTGGGAAGCTTGAGGATATTGTCGCTTTTGATTGCGTGAGCTTTGCGTGTCGGAACGTGGCAAGGAACTAATGTAGATGCCAGCACCGATCCCAAGCCCTTCCCCAACGACCTCGTTCCTACTTTACTCTCATCCCTACAAAAGCTATTAAACGGCAGTCGATTGCCCCTGTGGGAAGTTGCTGCCCAGGTCCTTGGTGCTATTCTCGGGACCAAGCAGTTCAGGAAGTCCGTATGGAATGAAGAAAATTGCGTCTCAGGGTGTGTTTTAGTAATTCAACCACCTTTTGTGTCAAGCTGATCGGAGAGATAGACTTATCAAATCTTTGAAGACAAACCCCAATCCCCAAGCGCAATATTGGGCTATCACATGTCTTTGGCAACTGTCGTTCGAGAAAGAAGTGGCGGAAAACTTGGACAAGAAGTATGACGTCGTGGCGATTTTGACTGATATAGCTAAGGCTGCGGTGAAAGAAAAAGTTACTCGGGTCGTAGTGGCTACTTTCAGGGTAAAATCAAATCGTTCAATATTTGTACATGACTGACAAAGATAATTTAGAACCTGCTCGCCATCGCGCCTTCCCAGAATCTCCCTTCCATGTTTGTTACAAAACTGCTACCCTTCATTGTTTCACTTCAGTCGCGTAAATGGTCCGATGAGGAGATTGTTGAAGACCTTGACTACCTCAAGGATGAGCTGAAATCCCGCTTGGATGGACTTAGCACATATGACGAGTACGTTAAGGAGCTTGAAAGTGGTCGCTTAGTCTGGTCACCTGCACATGAGACGGAGGACTTTTGGAAGGAGAATGGAATTAGGATTGGACAGGAAGAGGGCGGAAAGGCAGTCAAGTCAGTAACAGAGTCTATCTTGACTTGAGCCTTTGCTAACATGACAACAGGCGCTTAGTCGAGCTTATCACGACAAGTAAAGATCCTCTTGTTCTCGCTGTTGCCACACATGATATCGGTCAGTTTATCAAGTACGGTGGTGACCGATCTAAACAGTATGTCTATCGCTTTCTTACTCAGTGGCTATCTAACATATACATAGGACCATCGACAACTTGCATGGCAAGACGCGTGTGATGGAACTGATGAGTCACGAGAATGGGGATGTTAGGTATCAGGCGTTGATGACAGTGCAGAGATTGATGAGCCAACACTGGTCAAAGTAAAATGGAAATGAAATCATCAAATTAGTTTGATCACACCCAGAGTTGTAAAGCATGTATGGAAACATTTAGACACCGTCACTGTCACTGTTATTATGTATATTGCCGGAGGCCGCAACCATAAAAACGATAAGAGACGTGCCTGAAACGCGCGAGGTTGTTTTCAATTAACAGCTCCGTCTTTGCCGCACCGACAATAATAACACCTCGTTACATTTCAATTTCAAGCCCTCTGCTGATCCATCTCACTGTACCAATGGACTCTCTGGAAAAGGCTGCCCTCGACGGCTCCCTCTTTGCGGGCCCAAACCCCGCTTCACCGACCCGCTCGGGCTCTACCGCCTCGTCCTTCAACGCAGACGACGAGCTCGGGTCTGACCTCGAGGATTCGCCAGATCAATTTACTTTTGAAGATGATCAGCAGGAAGGTTCTGGAAAGCATTCAAGCTCTTGGCTGGGAAAGTCAAGTCGCGCAAACAAGGGGAAAGCGCAGGACCAAGTAAGGCAGCCTATAGAGCATGATGGCCACCAGACGGGCGTGAAAGGTGTCATCGATGATCGCAAAGTGCACAACTCCAATGCTTCCGCGCAGAAGCAATCGGAGGCAACGGCTCGAGCCATAGAGCTCCAACGGAAGGCTTTGGTGGGCTTGACAGTACATGAGGAGGCTGAGTTGGTAGCGAAGGAGAAGGAGGAGAAGGGAGAAGATTCTGAGCTGGAAGAGTGGCGGAAGAAGAGGAGAGATCAACTACAAAGAGAAAAAGCAATGCAGCAGGAAGATGTTTCACAGTGGGAAAGACAGCGAGAGGGTGATTTTGCGTATGGAGGTGATGCGGAAAAGGGTATCCGACGAGGTGCTTTAAGAGAGATCTCTGAGCACAACTTTATTGAGTCTGTTGAGAGAGAAGGTTGGGCAATCGTTCTGATTTATGAACCGGTAAGCTATACTACAAATGCCCTCGTAGGAAAAGCCGCTTAAACTTTATGACAGGGGATACCACGATGTAATGCTCTATCAGCCTCACTTCTTCATCTTTCACTCAACCTGCCAACGTCCCTATCAATCGCTCTTTATCGTGCACGTGCTTCTACCATTGCCTTCTCTCTTCTACCGGCTTCATCCTCAACTACGACCAGCTTCGTCATTGACGATGAGTTCCGGGTGAAAGAAGTTGAGGACAAAGAACCGAAGAGGCTTCCTGATCCCGATGTCTTACCTAGCCTTTTGGCGTACAAGGATGGTGAACTAGAGAAAACATGGATCAGAGTAGATTGGGATGTTAGTGAAGATGGCATTGAAGGCTTGCTGCGAAGGTTTGTGATGTCTGGGGACCGCACCCTGAGCTTTAATGACGCTGACACGATTGAATACAGGGATGGGATCTTGCCAACTATCTCCAAACTGGGCATCAATAGACAACCATACAGCGAAGATTCAGATGGGGATGACTGATATTATGGTCTTGTATAGATACGTACACAGTTGAGATCTGGCGAGCACGACGGCAAAATAAGGCATTAGGCGAACTTGCAAATCAATGATCACCCTCAAAGTAGTCATTCAAACCATGTATTATATTAGTTTTGCATTACAACGCCCCATAATAGACTAGACTTGCGGCAAGGCACATATTTCACATTCAATAGTTCAACTGCAGATGCCGAGATGAGAAAGACCATTTCTTGGAAGATATGCGAAGCATATCTGCTACGAAGCATGTTGATGCTGAACTTCCTTCCAAAAGGGCAATGGAAGGTTTGCGTAGCAATTAATCTTCTCGCACTTCGGGTGAGGATGATGACAGAAAATGATGTTTTCTCTTTATGGTGGGCTTTTTAGCTTCGACACTTTACTTTTGGTAACACTACCTCCATAGCTGTACTATCCTCTTTTTGAGTTTTTGATGTACATCACAGATGCACTATTCGTCAATCTCGGCCAAATCGTCCTTTCAAAAAATCCACAAATCTTTGGGCACAGAAGGGCAAAAACTTGAGAGGTTATCCTTTTGTATCCAGCTAGACGTTTTATATTCTGATGCATTCCATCCTCTATTCTTGCCTAACACCAATTTCTCGTGCTTGCCGAGACCACTACACTCAAAATGTCAGTATTCACTCTATTCCCACCCATAAGATGCCCGCTTCGACCCAAGAGTCCACCAAGCACACCGTACTCACCATTTGTGAAGGGATAGGTCTAGTGGGAGCAATGTGTCTCTCCTCCCTGTTCGCTGAGAGCCTCCAGACACCAAAAGTAGCGATAGTGATACCAACAATGCAGATGGCGGTGTTGCCCTTCCAGTTGCTGGGTCGGGTCCACCAGCCACCAGAAGGAGTCCAGACTTCTTTAGGGTAAGGGTATTGCGCCTGTAGATTGAATCAATCAGTATAACTCGAGAGACGTGTTTGGCCAATGAACCAAACTTACGCCGCCGCCCTATCAAAATGGTCAGCTCTGTATTCCATAATTTCTGGATGATAGAACATACCATTGTGTATGATTGAGATGAAAATATGGGTAGGTATTATACATTTGCGTCGCTTTTGCAGCCAGTTGAGTGGTCCAATGGTCTCTCGTGCCTAAAAGGCCCCCTCACAATGATATAAGGCTTGCAAAAACAGCCAAGTAAATGTTGTCCAAGGCGCGCTGTGCAATTAGTAGTACTCTGATTGGCCGTCGGAAGCTTTCGGAAAAGAGGAAACTCCGTGTCTGAGGCTGCCATTTCCTCTTTCCCCTCTTATTTATTCTCTCTCTCACTTTCGATTTTTCCTACCTTACGCATATTCTCTAATCCCACTCTCACAACGCAGCTTGTATCCACTCATCTAATTCAAAATGGCCGGTGACACTTACACTCCTGGTACGTAGCTTTTCTGTCCGCTCAAGCCCGATCATAGGAGCTTGATGACTCGTTGAGATCGGGAAGGTGGCCATTGAGCAACCAAAGATGGCGTAAACTGTATAGAAGGAATAGACGTTGACGTGATAGTGCAATAGGTGACGCTTCTAAGGGTGCTGGTATCTTCAAGGTATGTCTAGATCTCACTCCTAGCTCTCCAGTCATGAGCTCCACTGACATACTCTCCTTTTTTTTTTTTATTGTATCATAGACCCGATGCGCTCAGTGTCACACCCTTGGTGCTGGCGAGCCCCACAAGGTCGGCCCTAACCTTCACGGTCTCATTGGCCGAAAGTCCGGTCAAGCCGAGGGTTTCTCTTACACAGCCGCCAACGTCAACAAGGGCGTTACTTGGGTGAGTTTATTTCTGGGCTTGGCTCTGAGAAGTGCTGGCTAGCATTTATTTCTCTCAAGCCCAAGCCCCTGATGATATAAGAATCTCGTACTGACAACTATGGCTTTATAGGAAGGACAAACCCTCTTCGAGGTACGTTGCCTTTGGTCACCAATGCCATCGGCAAAAGCGCAATACTGATCATTTCCTCTTTGTAGTACCTTGAAAACCCCAAGAAGTACATTCCTGGTAAGTCAACAGCCCCTACTCATTAGGAAAGTTACAAGATTTCTAATTCGATTTTCTACACAGGTACCAAGATGGCCTTCGCTGGTCTCAAGAAGGCCAAGGACAGGAACGACCTCGTCGCCCACCTTGAGGAGGCTGTGAGTTTATTAAAATCCTTCAATAGATGCGCCGTGCTGACCAGTCATCCTGCAGACCAAGTAAATGTAGCATCTTTTTATGGGACTCGCGGTTCGGATGATGCTCTGTTATATGACACTATTTAGTTGATAGCATATGCACTCATCCATGTAATAACACAGCAGCTATCATCCTTTATTCATTCACGCCACCGGCACATTTTAAACTTTCCAGGATGTTCCTTCCCGCTGTTTATTCGTCATTGCGCCGTCACTTGTGACTTGGTGTTGATGTGGACCAACCTTGTCAGGGCGAATGTTGGCCAGAAAAATGGACGCTTCTTGATTGGTGACGGCCGTCCATTTGAAATTTCCCGTTGTGGCGGAATTATTTCCATTTGCACCTTTTGGACCCTTACGTCACCATAATAAGAGATCTCGGCAGGGGCCGCACTGCACGCTGTTGATGTTAATTAATTCATTATTCGTGGTCGTTCCTTCATTTTGTTTATCTTTTCCGTGTGTGCCGCCTATACGTACAGCGTGACGGGCCGGCAGCTGCATCGATGGATCTGTTCATTATTGTCGTCTTATTGTTGACGGCTGCGAGCAGACCTCGGTTTGTGCCCCGATTCAATCAGAAGAGCTGCTAATCACTGAAGGGTTGCAGGGGCATCAGGTTGTTCGCCCACGAGGTTCAGGTTCAAGGGCTTCTCATCGCGTTATTTCCGGCCCTCTTCGTATAAAAGTTGGAATCGGAATTATTGCTTCACAAGAAATGGCAAAACGATATATGAATTTTTATACATATCTCGGAGAGAAGGGCCGAGTCCATCTTTGAAATGGGAGATGATGATCTGCAGGAACGTTTATTACGGATCGTAATTAATCGGCTTGCCATCTTGATGTTTTACCGTCGACAGCCATTCCTGCACGCCAAGCCCACACTCTCACAGACGTCCCCGTTTGTCGACAAATTGACGCGCTCTCCTCCTGGTGCCAAAGGGTCGAACTTCTTAAAAGGTCAATGGGAAAGTGGCTGGGAAGGCATTCGCAAAGATCGGAGCAGGACATGGCGAGCTGACCGAGCTGTTGCGTATAGGAGGGAGAGTACAGAGCGCTTGGAGGTACGAGTCAACTATTAACTAAGAAGGGTAGTCATTAAGAGCTTTTAACAATCTTCGATAGATGTCTTTCAATGGCACTCATGTACAGAGCATAAAGAGTAACAAATAACATGTAAAATATATAGATGTGGAAATGAAAGAGTGGAAAACAAATCATCAACATGAAAGCTGTTCTTGCGCGTGTCGTCATCTCCCCATCAACGATCTTGTCTTTCTCTTCCTCCTTTTCTCAACCCATTTCTCATTTCCATTTTCACTTCTATTCCCACCACCGCAGCCATGTCAGCCTCACCAACATCCCCAGCAAGGACACCCACTCCTTCCGCCAAACCGCGCACGCCCCCTACAGCTACGGCGTCTCCTCTTGCCGCATCGCCTAGTACTCCGCAGCCGCCTATAATCCATCCCGATCCTCAGATGCGGCCAGACACCAACCCCAAAGTATCCGAGCTGCACGCCATGTTTCCTACAGTTGAGCTCTCAGTGATTGAGCTCGTGCTCGAGACATGTGGAGGGTCCACTGATAGAGCAATCGAGCAATTGCTGGCTATGAGTGACCCCACCTTCAAGCCCGATGAGCTCAACGTGGCCAGGCAAGACGTGAGTTCAGTAAGGGGTTAAGGGTGGTATAATAGTATAGCCACTGACAACGGTTTGGTACCACATTCACAGCACCAAGTGGACCTCGATGCAGAGTTTGCCCGGTCACTCCAGCTTCAGGATGAAGAAGAATATCGCGTCTCTCGAAGCCGTTACGAGGCGGCGCATGGTTCTGCCAACTCTACTCAACCCCAGGGAGGGCTGCCTTATCAGCCCCGTGTCCGTCGGGGTCGTTCTTCTCAATCCCAGGGAGCTTCTCAGGCTGAAGTCGACGGTAGGTTTGCAGACTATGAGAGTAGGAGAGACGGAGAGAACCCTCCGGGGATGCTTTACATGGAAGAAAGGCTAGAGAAATTTGCCGAAGGTGGGTTGTCGCAGCGCTGCAACGAAAATGGGGGTTGGAGACTGACAAAGTCATTCCGCAGTTGGCAAGCAGACCTTTAACTCTCTACTTTCTCGAGCTAAACAAAAGTATTCGGAATTCCAAGCTTCCCAGGGTCAGAGATCTAGTACCCAAGGATATGGCGGAGGTCAGGGACAAAGACAAGAGTATGACTATAGCGCGTACGGTAGCGTTGCTCCGGGAGGTAACCGGGGCGGCGAGCAGAGCAGGGGGCAGAGCTTATGGAGCAATGCCAGATCGTGGGTTACTGTATACATTACATAGAATAGAATACTGATCAAGTGCTAGGCATTCCCCTAGTATTAGCGGCACGGAAAGTATATCCTCTCAAAGCACCGCCGATCCTACTCCGCCCCAGTCACGAAGGCAAACTCAAAGTCAAGCTCCTGTTCGTCAGCAGTCAAAGAGATGGCAACCTTCTGATGCCTATGGTGGGTTCCACTGATATCCCATCGTCATATATATTTCGGCTCATGCCCCTGTTACGATATAGACGACCCTCTGCCCCCTCATACCACGTCCAGCCCTACTCATATAGATGTTGCACCCTCGCGAACTATGGTCGGCAGCCCGGATAAAGGAAAGATTGACCCTGGTAAGCGGCTTCATCAAATATTTAGTTTAGTAAAATATTGACATCCCCCCCCCCTTAGCCAGGCTGGGCATTCTCCCGAAGAAGCGTGTGGATCTCATGTCCACATCTCCTACAGCCTCTTCGCACCTGAAATCAGAAAAAAAGAGTGATGACGAAGACCCTAACCCTTCCTTGCCCAACGGGAGTCTTATGAGCAGGATCCCCCCTACGCCCCCTGCAGAGACCAATATGTACAAGCTGGAGGATAGTGATGATGAGTTGGAATATACCAAGTGGGTTTAAACATTCTCTATCAAAGTTAGGGCGTGCTGACCATTAGCAGGAATCCATTTGATGAGAAGTGATGACCGTTGTTGAAATAAAAACATATTTGGTCACGTCCCGTTGTTGTTCATACTGTAGAATACCCTTGTACAGAGTCATGATGAATTTATTGCTGCTCGTAACAAATAAGCCTGCCTTCGCGTGTGAATATCATACATGCATAACATAACGAACCAAACTCGATGTGATATCAAATAGCAATCTTCGACGGGGATGGATATTAAAGACCTGGCGTTTTTTAACCTTGTTTTTTATCTTTGTGTGTTATTCCATTATTGCTCCGATCCCAAATGCGTCAACGCGACCCTCCTCTTCTTCTTTGGCGCTTCGGCCTGTGTCGTTTCGCCTGCTCCTTCACGCTTCTTGGCATCCCCTTCCTGACTCATGGCAATACCCAAATCAACTCCAGCAGCACTTGGTCCCTCGGTATCACTAGGTGTCGGGGTCGGCAGTACCTGGTCGGTCACTGTCACAGAGCTCGCCGAGCTTGGAGGTGCTTTGGCACCACCCCCAGCATTGGGAACTGACAGTAAAGACGCAGAAACTGACCCGCTAGCACCAACCACGCTACTGGCTGTTGAACCTTCTCTATCACTCCTTGCCACCCCAGGTGCTGGGCTTTGTCTGGCCACATGGCTGACTGCAGGACTGTGACCTGTGGCGGAAGCACCCGATTGGGAATGTGACGAATGGATAGAGTCACGATGAATAAGTGATGGTGGGAGGGGGGTGGAAATCCCATTGTTGTGGGACTGGGCGATTGCCTGCAGTTGGCGGTGGTGTTGTTGGGTAGGGTGAACAGTTCCGAGCTCGCCGAGGTCAAAGATGACGATGGAGCAGTAGCCGTCTGCAGATGAAAGGAAGAGACATTGTCCGTCCGGTGACCTGCATGGCATTGTAATTGTTAGTTTGTGACGTATGAGATTGATCATCATTGACGACTTACCAAGCGACATCGGTGAACCCAGCGTAGTGTAATCCCTTGAAGATGGCTATAGGCCCTGCCTGTTGGGTATCGTAGAGTAGAACCGAGTCCTGGCATGCCACGGCGTACAAAAGCCTGTACGGTAAAGCAAACACACTTCCCAACACCTTATCTCCTTCCTTTTCCTTTTCTTTTTCCCTTGAACCTGAAGGAGGGGGTGGGGGCATGTGCAAGCTGACGTGCACTGGCTGAATATCATTCTTGTCAAAATTGACATGCTTTGGTTCGGCAGATAATTGTCCGTTGTGGCGGAGGTCATAAAACACGGGGGAGAAGCGAATAGCAACACTAGAAGTTTTGTGGCCCGGCAAATGGGCAATCGGTGATCGAGAAAGGTTGGCTCGAGAGTAGATGTATGCTGTCGGCTTGCCCGTCTCAACGTTTTTCGGTCGAGGGACAGAAGATGATGATGGGTCGGATGTATCCTGGGAGACATTCTTAGCGGTAAGCAAAGGAGATCCCTTGAACACTTGATCCTCAATTTGTCCCGCAGGCGTGAGCAGCAGAGAACCATCAGGAGAGAATGTCAATCGTCTAAAGAACCTTGTCGCACCCTCTTCACCATAGAGACGCTGATTGATTGTCAAGGCTGGAGGTGCGCGGATGGCGGGTAAAGGAGGGATAGGTGAAGGTGATCGAGCACTGCGTGCGAGATGACTGAAAGCTGCAGCGCTGAGAGCTGGGGAAGCAGCAGTTTGTGATCCCGAAAAAGAAGAACGTCTAGAACAAGGGCGGTTGGAAGTGGCTGGAGGGTTCATGGGTGCAGGAGCAGCCTGAGGGGTGGACGGTACAGACGCTGAGGGTGTAGCTGGGGTAGCGCTGGCGCTCACACCGGCTAAAGCTGGAGCATGAGGAGGCAAAGCAGCCTCGGGGAAATCAGAGGCGGTGGTAATCACTGAACCAGCTTCAGAAGTAGTGGATCCTCTACGAACCATACTGGGTCTAGACGCCGAGGAGATGGAAGGGGTTCGGGAGTGACGGATCTCCATCCGTGTTGAACGAGAGACAGGGTGGACATCGGGAATGCCGTTACGAGTGGTAAACGTGTTGACATGTACCGCACGGTCACTGCTTTGAGTAGCAATGTATTCGTTCAGAGGGTCCCAGGAGACACCTTGCACATTGTGCATATGTTCTCGAAGTGCAAACACACATTCGCCTTTAAAAAAAAGAAAAAAATTCCATCAGAAACATTTTTCAACCATATCTCATTATGCAACGCTCACCGGTGGCAGCCTTCCATATTGTCGCGGTGTTATCGGTCGACCCGGCGATGAGATACTCTCCATCTGGAGACCATGACAAGTCGTATACATGCTTTGTGGTCACCCTGGGGCTGTGATTAGCCTTTTTTTCTTGATATTTCAAATAAAGGCAGACCAAAAAGGAACATACTGAAGCATCTTTTGTAATCTCCAATGCTCCTTGTCGGGCAGATCGTCTGAAGTCTCTCCAAAAACCGCGGTCGGTCTATCGCTGGGCACCCAGAGGATAACATTCCCGTCTGTACGAAACCTCTTCAGTCCATAGTCTTTGGGATATGCTATGCACGAGACTTTTGCACTCACCATCACCAGCCGAAGCAAGTATCTGTCCGCTGGGACTGAACCTGACGACATTAACCGGAGCAGTGTGTTTCGACAGTGTCGCAAGGTATTCCACCCGTGGTGGGTGTGGTGTATACTCGTGCCCTGTGAGGGCGGCGTACGTGGACGGCGGGATGGAAGGAATGTTGGGGTAAACCATCCATATCTATACGTTGCCCCAGCGGTTTCACCCCTTGGTGAGTTATCCCAATCAGTCGAGGGGGAGTAAGGATGAAAGACGTACCCGCACTTTGGAATCACCACCAGCAGTTGCTAGTCTGTACTGCCTTCCGCCAGCTGCAGTAGCTGCCGAAGAGCTGCCCTTCTCGATCCTGTCCTTGTCCTCTTCGCTCTCGCTGGTTGTGGACGCAGCCAAGAGACGTTTCAACTGGGGGAGCGGGAGTGGCTGGAAATCGCACGAGTAGACCGCCTGTGTTTCGTGCCAGCTGTTACGTGGCGGGCGGTGGTCAGCTCGGCAGGGGCACGGGTCGGGGTTGGAGAGGGATGCTCACGCAATTTCAAGAACCTTGGGTCTCATTGTTGGGAGTGTATGGAAAGAGGATATGGATATGGTGGATTGAGCGAGGGAAAAAGAGAGGGTGGGTGAACCCACACGACGCGCGTAAAAGGATCGCGCCGAAAGAAAGTAAGGTGTGGGCAGTTTTACTCCTTTGGCTTCGATGGACGATAATCGCAGCAATGGGTTATTGCTGGACGGGCATGTCAAATTCAAAGAACGCAGCGTATGCATATACCGAACACCTTGCAACCAGCCACAACTGTCGCAGACGAACATGAACTTTTGCTCAAAGCCGAACAACTTGGCGGATGATGCCAACAACCTCCAACGGGTGCGTGGGAAGTCGCAGGACGGGATGGATACCCGTTCCATATCGGCCTGGCACATGCACAAAGATTTGCGAGAATAAAATGCAAAGCGGTACGCAGTAAACTATAATAAGCAATACTAATCTAAGCGACAAATGCCTTTTCCTTCACACCCCCTCTCGCCCCGCCCATCTCATCAACATCCATCCCTTCTCCTTCCACCCTGGCCTCTGTTCCGACACCACCGGCACTTATTGACTTGGCGGCGGTGGCAGCAGCAGCAGAAGCAGCCTCAGCCTCAGCTTCTCGCTGCCTTCTCCCCCTGGTAGGCACACCCGCATACTTATCCCTCATCCTCTCATACTTTAATCTCTGCTCCCTGGACACACTTGGCAATGTCTTTTGTGCCGCACGCGCAAAATGTTCAGCGGTGACCCTGACCGAATCCGTTTTCCGCTCGACCCCTTCCGGCTCGGCCTCTGCCGGTGCTTCGAATGCGCCTATACTCTCCAAAGCGGCTCGAAGCGCGAGCGTGGCAGCTTCTCTAACGAGCGCAGCAATGTCTGCACCGGAAAAGCCATCGCACTTGTCGGAAGCGACGATTTCCTTGATCGCTTGCCATGAATCGTCGCTGATCGGGGTTTTCTTGGTATGTGTTTTGAGGATTTCGAAACGCTCAGAAGGTGAAGGCAAGTCGACGTAGAGGAGCTTGTCGAGACGACCGGGTCGGACCATGGCGGGGTCGATCATGTCGGGACGGTTAGTGGCGCCGATGACATAGACGGCTTTACGAGCGTCGAGACCGTCGAGTTCGGTAAGGAGGGTGTTGACTACTCTTGCAGAGGATTCAGACTATACCGATAAAAGGTATTTAGCGAAATACATGAATGAATTAAGAAGAAAAGAGTGCAAACTTGCCATAGAATCGTCTCGACGGGGTACGAGAGCGTCCAGTTCGTCAAAGAAGATGACACAGGGGGAAGATGATCGTGCCCGAGCAAATACTTGTCTCACAGCCCTTTCACTCTCGCCAACATACTTTTTAATTGAAAAATGTCAGTCGCGCAACACATTTGAAAAAAAAAAAGAACTCGCCTTGTTGAGCAACTCTGGGCCCTTGACGGAGATAAAGTTTGCTCGACTCTCATTCGCGACAGCCTTTGCTAAAAGTGTCTTACCACAACCTGGCGGTCCCCAAAGCAAAACACCACTTGGCGCGTCGATACCCACCACGCTAAACAGTTCGGGATGCCGTATAGGCTGCACAATGGCCATGTGCAGTTCATCTCGGGTCTGGCTGAGCGCACCGATATCAGACCAGGTGACGTCGGGAATGGTGGCGAAACCTTCACGCTTGGCGGAAGGCTGGACGATCTTTAATGCGGCAAGGAAGTCGGCAGGGGTGAGGGAGATGGTGGAGAGTTGGTCAGAGGTCAGGGCGGTTGGGTGGGATATGAGGAATTTGGCGATGGGCGTCTTCTTGACGTCCTCGGGCAGGTTGGCAAACGGTGTATCGCGGTCGTCAATTGCCATTGCTTCCATAGCTGCGCCATCGGGCTCGGAGATGGTCCCTTGTTCGCTGCTAGCAGCAGGATCGGTGCTATTGCCCGTACCACTGTCAAAGATGCGCTTGACGGCAATGACACCTGCTTCGGTGGTGAGCGCGGTCAGGTCTGCGCCGATGTAGCCTGGAGTAGCCTTGGCGAGTTGCCGGAAATCGACGTCGCCCGAGAGACGCAGCTTGGAGCAGAGTACTTTGAGAATCCTGCGTGTAGGTTGAAGTTAGACCGTGTGGTAGATAAAACAAAACAAATAAATAAAAAACTTGCTGTTCTCGACCTTCTTGTGACGGCACGCCCATCTCAATCTCATGGTCAAACCTGCCCGCCCGTCGCAGCGCAGGATCCAAAGAATCAGGCCGGTTCGTCGCGCCGATGATGATGACAGGCTCTTCGCTCGCAGCGAGGTCGTCCATACACGTCAAGAGCTGCGCGACGATACGGCGTTCCATTTCTCGCTGCGCGTTTTCACGTTTGGGTGTGATGGCGTCGACTTCGTCGAGGAAGAGGATACACGGCGCGATTTTCTGCGTGGGCGTGTCAGCGGGGCTGGGCACAGAGGTGCGGATACGCTTTACCTTGGCTTCGTCGAATGTATCCCTCAGCGTCTTCTCCGACTCGCCAGACATGCCGGAGACTATGGAGGGCGCGGACACGGAGATGAAGGGCAGCTTGATCTCCTACACATGGCCGTCAGCGTTTCGGTCTCCGGCACCAAGCCGACTCACCCCCGCCAAGCACCTGACGAGCTGCGTCTTGCCGCCGCCGGGCACGCCGTGGAGGAGGACGCCCTTGGGCCGGGGGACGCCGGTGTGGAGGTAGATCTCCGGGTGGAAGAGGGCGAGGGCGGCGATTTCGAGCAGCTGGGTGATCTGCGGCTGCAGCCCGCCGAGGGCGCCGAGGTCGAGCGCGGGGGGCGCGTACTTTGCGGCGATCATCGAGGGGTCCGGCCGCGGTCTCTTCCTCCTCGGCGGCGGGGGCGTCGGCTGCGCATCCTGCGCGGGGGCCGGGGAGGCCAGCGGGGAGTCTGTCGCGGGGGCGTCGTTGAGGGGGAGCGCCCTCCGCGTCCGCTTCTTCTGGGGCGGGGCGTTCGTGTTCCAGGCTGCGGTGATGCCCGCATTGAGGGAGGGAAGCCCGCTCATCGTGTCTGTCCAGCGCCATCTTTTGTTTTCGCAAGAAACAACTTTTCAACATCTCCCCCCTCCACCGCCACTATCACTTACGTAAACAACGCGTCGCGTGGGACTGCACACCTCAAGTCCAGTCAACCGCCGCGCATGTCTTGTGGGCGTCACCTTTTTACTTTTCTTCCTCTCTTCCAACAACACATTCGCAGCAACACCTCGCAGGAACAATGTCGCGAGAGCAGGAGCATGACCCGTTCGTCAACCAGCAGGGCGAAGAGGCAGAGGAAGAAGACTTTGAATCGCTGGCTCCCCTCCTGGTGGCCAAACTCCAGGTACGTCGCCACCATCCTCGGTCGTGTTTGTCACGGAACGACACTGAAAGAAAAATCAAAATTGTAGGAAGCGGGTATCTCTGCGCAAGACACCAAGAAACTTTCAGATGCCGGTTTCCACACTGTCGAAGCAGTAGCGTTTACTCCCAAGAAGACTCTATGCACTATCAAGGGCATTAGCGAGCAAAAGGCGGACAAGATCCTTGCTGAAGGTGGGGTATTCATAATTCTGTGGGAATCAACAAGGCTGATTCGACGGCTAGCATGTAAGATGGTACCTATGGGATTTACGACAGCTACAGAGATCCATTCAAGGCGGTCAGAGTTGGTGCATATCACGACTGGTTCTACTGGATTAGATACCATCTTGGGCGGCGGGATCGAGACTGGTGCCATCACCGAACTTTACGGCAAGTGTTTTTTTTTTTTTTTTTTTGCGCTCACTTGTTTGCATCATGATCGATTGCTAATATCAATACAGGCGAATTCAGGACTGGTAAATCTCAGCTCTGTCATACGCTTGCAGTTACTTGCCAAGTAGGCGCTGTCGTAAAAAGTAATCGTACCACAAGCTGACTTGTCCCATCCAGCTCCCCGTGTCTATGGGTGGTGGTGAGGGAAAATGTCTTTACATCGACACGGAAGGCACGTTCCGACCTGTCCGTATGCTTGCTGTCGCCGAACGGTATGGTCTTGATGGTGAAGAGGTGCTCGACAATATCGCCTATGCCAGGGCGTACAATGCCGATCACCAGCTGCAGTTGCTGGTACAAGCGAGTGCCATGATGGCCGAGTCTAGGTATGTTGAAAACTTGTTATAGGCGGATACGGGAAGGCCGACAGTCTTTTGCAGGTTTTCGCTTTTGATTGTCGATTCGTGTACGTCACTCTACCGAACGGATTTCTCTGGTCGAGGAGAGCTTTCCGCCAGGCAAATGCATTTGGCAAAGTTTTTGAGAACGTTGATGAGATTGGCCGATGAGGTGCGTTCAGTGTCCTGTGCTCAAAGCTCAAACTTTAAATGCTAAACCTCTTTGTAGTTTGGCGTTGCGGTTGTCGTCACAAATCAGGTTGTCGCCCAAGTCGACGGTGGACAGTTTGCCGTCGCCGACGCCAAGAAGCCAATGTACGTTGCTCTCCATATCATCCCTGCGTTTTTTCGCTGACGCACAAGTCTTCTAGTGGCGGTAACATTATGGCTCACGCCTCTACCACTCGGCTCAACTTGCGAAAGGGCCGTGGAACATCACGCGTGTGCAAGATTGTTGACAGCCCCTGTCTTCCAGAAGCCGAAGCCATCTTTGCCATCAAGTGGGTTCTTTTCAGCAATTTTTTTTTTTTGCCTTAAAAGCCCTCGCTGACGATCTAAAAAACCAGTCCTAATGGTATCGGAGATCCTGAAGAATTGCAAGAGTAGATGGGGTTTGCTTGGGGAGGGGTACGATCATTGATTATTAATTATAAACTTATTCACTGGGTATTTGTGTTGTGCTTTGGGTCATTGCCATGTATGATATCGTGTCATTCTTGAGACAAGATGTAGTCTGCGACTGGTGACTCTGCGACTGACGACTGGCGACTGGCGATTTTTTCTGTTTTTAGCTGCAGCAAGACGACGAGCCAGGAACACAAGGTCAAGACAGATCAACTCCCCGTCTTTTTTTGCAGATCTTTTGAGAAACGCGTCGTGTGGCGCATATACAGTTTGACTAGCGGCAAGTGGCATATTTCGTCGCTGGCTGCTCGTGGCTCTATGCATGATGCCCTCGAAACATGGCAGCGCAGAGTATTCTTATGCATAGATATAGCTGCATACACTGGGAGACGATGCATGGCGGGCGATGAAGAATGTATTGTCGAGAGGTTGTTGAGGTTGTGGAAAAAAAAAAAAGGTTCCGCGGTTGTTCGGGACGCGATCCTCGTCCAGACAAGTGCATCTCACCTTCTCCCCCTCTCCCCCATCTCGCACCCGCAGCCCCTTTTGCGGTCCCCCCTCCCCCCACCGCCGCTCGCTCCCCTCTCCTCTTGCCCCCACTGCTTCGACCCTCGCCCCCCCCCCGCCAGAACATTTCTTTCCCCGCCATGAAACCCGTAGGATCCCTCTCCTTGGGAAGAAAACTCCCTTCAGCAGGATCTCTGCTCGTCGGTATCCTCGTAGGGCTGCTCGTTGCTTCAGTATGTCTCCTATAGTCCTTCCAGCGCCCAACTCGCAACTCGCTTCGTCTGCAGGGAAAGAAAGCTGACTCGTGTTCGTGTGGTAGCTGTTACGTCGAGGAGATGTAAGTTTGGCGCGGCCAACCGCTCTCCACTTTCCACTTTCCAGCTATATATCACTGACCTGGCCTCACAGTCGAATACCGAAACATGGCGTGGTAGTGGTGTGAACAAGCTGCGGCCCAACCCCGTCGCAGGCGCTTCCCGTCTACAGCGCTCCCAGATCATGCTCCCCTCCATCGAGCAACGTCTCCATATCCTCGAGCTCATCAGCACCCTCTCCGCCCACCACACCAAGGAATGTCTCCGCAACCCGCAACCTCTCTACGTCGAACAAGTCAAAGAACGGTACGCGCCTCTTGTCGGGTACAAGAAGCCTTGGTCCAACTCTGGCTGGTTGGGCAAACTGTTTGGCGGTAAGAGTGATTCCCACCTGACCATGGCGTCGACCACTGGAAACGACAGGATGGACAGTATCAAGCGGGATCTGCAAGCGAGGCAGCACAAGTACTTCTTCGCCATCAACCTGTACAACTCGTTTGACGTTATCCCTGATATCTTTGCGACACTCTTCCGAGCAGCTGCCATCTTGGGCTACCACAATGTCTTTGTCTCCATTTACGAAAACGGTTCCAACGACCAGACAAAGGCACTCTTGAAGATTTTTGATGCCCTCGCGCGAACGGTCGGTCTGAGGATCATCATCCGAACATCTATGCGTACCCGCGGTCTGTTCAACCATCGTATCGAATACCTCGCCGAAGTTCGAAACGCCGCCATGCTGCCCCTCCACGAGCTTCGTGACAATGACGGAGAAGTCTTCGACTCGGTCGTTTTCATGAATGATATCTTGCCTTGCGTGGACGACTTGCTCGAGTTGATTTGGCAGAGTAGGAGACAGAATGCGGGTATCACCTGTGCGGCGGATTACATGTACCACGATGATATCGTGAGTCCTGTCCCCCCCTGTTATTCATTATCATCACTTGGAAACGAAAATTACTAAACAAAACAAACATCATATTACTAGGGTGCTCCTGTATTCTACGATAACTGGGTCGCCCGTGATATTAACGGTACTGCGCTCGAGAATGCGCCTTTCGAGCAAATCTTCCACCACACTGAATCCAACCACCGATTCCAGCGACATTTGCCCATCCAAGGTGAGGTCGCTCGGGCGCCCGGGCTACAAGGCGGGAATAATAAACGCTCATCTGTGGGTTTTATATATAGTCCAATCATGCTGGAACGGTATTGCTGTTCTCGATCCCACTCCCTTTTACGAACCTCCTCATGTCAAATTCCGAATGGCCCACTTGGATCAAGGCGAATGCTCTGCGAGTGAATGCTCTCTTATCTGCAGTAAGTCTATTTTTCATTCCCTTGGATTGTGCACCTTTTTTTTTTTTTTTTTAACCAACCTCTTTTTTTTTTTTTTTTTGTTATGACAGATGACTACTTTAACGCCGGGTATGGACGTATCATCATGGTCCCCCGAGTCAAGCTCGCCTACGACCGAAAAGTTTGGGATATTATCCACCCCGAACGAAGAAACCTCACTGCTATTAGAGGCTACAAGCGTATCGGCGGTTTGCCGGATGACCCTCACTCCGATCCACAGGACAGGAGCTGGTACGGCCCGCACGATAGGTTGTTCACCCCTGAAGAGACAGAGGAATTGGAGTTTGTCCCCGGACCAGAGTATGGTAAGTCGATTTATACATTGTTTATCTGCACGATGGGGTTATGTGCTTATAGAGATTGTTCAGTGTGGTGCTGGGGTTGGGACGGTGCTGGTGATCTTGATGGACCCGATGTGGACCCTATTTGGGAACACATGCAACCTAGGTCGTACTCTGAAGAGGCAATCCAGATCAAGCATTACCGAAATATGCCTGGATGGTAGATTTCTTAAAGAAAGATGTGTGAGTGTTTTCGCCTGCAGGGAGAAGGAAAAAAAATCGTTGCTGACGAAGGGATGAGAGTAGAGATTGGGGAGAGTTTGGTTCCGATTATTACATTTTGATCGAATCTATTGCTTGTGCTTTTGGAATATGCATACCTTTTTTTAGACATTTCGACCCAGTCCCATGTGTTTTTTCTTTTTTTGTTTTTTTTTTCCGTCGTCTCGACAATTTAACATGCCTTGCTTCTTTCCTAGTCAATCGTAGATAATGAGTCAAAATGCATGACAAGAGTCCTTTTAAGCCTGGATACCCGCAGCGCTCTCAACTGCCGCCTCGGGAGCAACCTCAAACTTGTCCTTGGGCCAGCCCCAGAACCTCCTCTCCCTGCCCACCGCTCTCTCATCTCTAGGCAACTTGTCTTCCCTATCCCTCACAATACCCACAAACTGCCTAAATTGCCTCGGCCTCTTTACTGGCGGTACATTTTGAGGACCCGGTTGGTCGGGTCGTGAAAGATGGGGATAAGGAAGGTGGTGTTGGTAGAATTTGACGTAGCCTGGTTGAAGGGCGTAGATGGTAAAGTCTTTGCCCACAGCGACGTTTTGCCCAGGATGGAAAGTGGCTCCTCGCTGTCGGACAATGATAGTTCCAGGAGTCACATATTGGTCTAATCAGAAAAAAACAGATATGTCAGTCATGTCATGTCAAAAAGTGTCTTGTCATGTATAAACGTATCACCAGAATTCCTACTTACCGCCATATCGCTTCACACCTAATCTCCTACCAGCCGATTCTCTACCATTCTTAGACTTTCCACCAGCCGCTTTTGAGGCCCAACGTACTTGAATTTGAGAAGCAAGAGCTGAAAGGGAAAAAAATTGTGAAACGTGTACGATTAGCACAAACCGCTTGCTAGCAAAACCGCCCAGAAGGGAAAAACGCGAGGGGGAAGTGAGAAGGATGTGTATACGTACAGGAAGGACCAGCGAAAAGCTGTGATCTGATTTGCGAAACGGCGGATGGTATAGACGTTGGACGGGGGAACATTTTGTTATAGGTGTAAGACGTTTTTGGTGTCTGTGGAAAGAGGATATGAGCGACGAGTGAGGGTGTAATTTCGGAACAACTCCTCGAAAGGTGTAAAGGGGGGCCGGAATAAAATATACTCCTCCACTAACACCTCCACTCTTCAGTGTCCATTTAGGTAACGTATTACAAGTTCGCCATTTATGTATTACTCTAATTCTTGCTAGATCATCTTAGCATCTCACATTCCGTATCTCATGCCAAAACACGTCCCAACATTCAAGCACCTCCTATACTCTTCACAGTCACACGCGCAGCAACAGAGTCAGCCACAGCCAGCACCACAAAGAAGGCGGCCAGGACCTCGAGGCATCCCTCCCTATATCGTCGGAGAAAATGTATGGTCTCCAAACACTTCAGGGGGTGTAGATGCCACCCTGCTCATGGATCTTGATAATGGTGCCGTACACCCGTACGTCTGTTTTATTTGCTGAACCCCAAAAGAGGAGCTAAATGACAAGCCAGCGCTGAGCTCTTGCGCCGATTTGAACATTCTCGTTGGGTGGCTTCTCGAACGACGGCAGGACCTGCGGCCCCTCCATCATGGCATGCTGCTACAAGGCTAGCTTCTCGGCCAAAGTTGACGACCCAGATAACACAAGACTACCCGCCTGTTACGACAGCCCAACTCGAAGAAGCATCCTCCTTATTTACTCATCGACCAAGACAGCGGAAGAAGCCTGTCCCCCGGCTTTTGGACCTCTGCTTCGATGTTATTTTGAGATATATGGATGACGAATCGGTCATCTATGCTCCTGAACATGGAGAAGAGACTGAACAACAAGATAATGAGACATATTCTATGGGCCGCCTTTTACGCGAACAAACGACCTATCTGGAACCACATCTCAAAACCGACCTTGTCGATGCTGCGTCTCTTCTCCCAGAAACGTCCAAACACATTTCCGACCGCTCGTATAAAGCTGTATTGTATGACTCGCCTCCCGATGTATCCAAGGAAGAAAAGGAAGGAAATACTGCACATGAAAATGACTGGGACACTCCAGATGTAGACCTCCATCTTAGCCATTTACCTCTTACCCTTCATTCTTCTCCTCTTACATTCCTCCGGAGCGTTCCATCGATATCATCCCTCACATCTATCAACATTGCATACTCTGTAATACCCGACCTGGAAGGACTTGTTAGCATACTACCCAAGGGATTGAGAGAGTTGGGGCTGGCAGGAGTCAGTATCAAGGATGGGGAGGACGGCGTCAAGAAAGGGTTTATAAAGCTGGCGAGAAAGCTGATTGTCTTAAAGGTCAGCAATAACCATCAAAGATCCATGTGCCTCAAGATCTTCTAATGGGGTTTATAGGTACTGGACCTTTCGCACCCACGCTTCCCTCTTCCCATCTCCACATTGACGACGTTTCTCCATCCAGCGGAGACACACTTGCCTTCGCTCAGGAAATTAGGCATGCGCGGCGTTCATTCACAGCAGATGATCGGCTCGTTTGGCATATCAGCCCTTCCTGGTTCGACGGATGACGGTCGCCAGCGAGAAAAAGAGGCGAAGCGCGGGATCGAGAATATTATCAGAGGCGGCGGGAGGACGAGATGGATTGAAATCATATGGGGAGACGACGATCTGTTGTAATATGTACAAATTAGACGTTGTATGAAGCAAATGCATGTATTGAGATAGCTCTGTTCATTGTATGCCACATATGCATTAACCCAAGATAAATTTGCAGTAGTGTAACAAATTATGCTATTGACCAGTCTAGTCGCCTCTCATTTCTCTCATTTTAAATATTATAAATTACCCTTTCCGACAGGCGCAGCTACACTAGTACCAGCTTTCGCGAACCATGGTACCTCTGTAAGCCAATGTTGTTCAAAAGCAGAGACGTTTCGTGCGTAGAATGCGGTGGTGATAGTCTATTCATACGAGTCAGTTATGGGCCTCCCGAAAGTCTTATGAAGACTTACAAGTTCATCATACAAGATTGCAGGCACTTTTTTGCTCATCAATACACTTGAAGGGTGGATCTTAACGGTCTATGACACGAGGAATGAGTTTTCAGCTCTCCGAAAAAAGGAACAACCAGCTTACCAAACTACCGGCTGTTTGTCTATAGCTGCCATCGGCTTGGATTACCGCCGTGTTCATGAACAAACCCTGCAGCAAAGACCTCCCGACCATTCCCCATTCACTCCCACAACTCGCCTTCCAATCCTTCCCCAGCCTCTCAGACAACTCTCGAAGCTGTTCGCGAACCTTGAGCGCCTGAGCGAGAGTTTTTGAGTTGACATGGTTGTCCTTGCACCAGCCGACCAAACTCTGCGAGGAAGAGTTGCTGTGAGAAGAAGACTTAGACTCCTTCAACTCAGTGTACGCCCTGAAAACATTCATCATCGTTAAGTGATCGCCTTCGCGATGAATAAACTTTTGTCTCGCCTGAGCAGCTTCTTCCCTGTCGTTAGGCCGGTCGATGAAGACATTACCGCCAGCATTCACAAGAGAGATGATGTCAATGATTTCGTTGGCACATCCATACTCAAATGCAGCAAGGAGGATACGGGCGTGAGGAGGGTCGAGTGGGAATCGGAGCATCTGTAGGCCGAGAGGCGTAATGGTTGTGGGAGAAGAAAGAGCGGAGAGACCAACAAGTTCTTGGAATGCAGCAAGGACTGTTGGCTATTAGGCACTGATCATATTGTGGTGGAGTTGACTGAACTTACTGGAATCACGACCGGGGTTATCAATGTATTCAAACTCAAAGGGATTTTGTCCCATTGCTATGAGTTGCAAAACAGCTGATGAAAGATTACATCTTTGAATCTCGGGGGCGTCGAATTCAGGCATCTTGTTGAAGAAATCCTGGGTGAAAAGACGATAACAATGTCCTGCTCTCTACAAATCTTCGTTAGCGTATATCCGACAAACTGACGTAGCGAACCAACTTCTCGTCCCGCTCGACCTGTCCTCTGCCACGCTGAAGCTTTACTGATTCCCTTCTTTCTCAAATGTTCCAAAGCCCCAGCGTTCCTAAACACATATTCCTTTTCCTTCTTAAAACCACTGTCAATCACAAATGCTACACCCGGTATGGTCATAGATGTCTCGGCAATATTGGTCGCTACAATGACACGTCTTGTGTTGGGTGGTGTGGGAATAAAGATCTTGGATTGGGCAGTGGGGGGCAAGGCGGCGTAAAGGGGAAGAACCTGAAGAGTGGAAGACCCAGGAGCAAGCTGTTTGGAAACTCGTTTAAGAAGTTCTACACAATTCTCAATCTCCTCAGAGCCTGTAATGAATCAGCAATAACTTCACTCTAATTCGGGGCACGAACTGACCCGGCATGAATACCAGCACGTCACCAGGACTATCCGGAGAGCAATGTACTGTCATGACTTGTCGAGCAGCAGCTTCGATAAAGTCGTCTACAGGCTCCAATACGTGCTGTGTAGCCACTTCATACATTCGACCTTTGACTAAAAGCGCATCTCGGCCACTAATTTGATTCAGCTGTGCGCATTATGATGTGTAACGCTGCTTACGTTCCGAAGAATGTCTTGAACTTGGTAGGATCAAGAGTAGCACTCATGATCACAAGCTTCAACTCCTTGACCTTTTTCTTACCTGTTATCTTTGGCTTACTTTGGGATTCTTCTTCGGTTTGTCGCCGAACAATATCTTTACGTATCCGCTGAACCCTCTTCAAAGCACCACAGAGGAAGTCGGTATTGAGTGTACGTTCATGAGCTTCATCGATTACGACGACATCGTAGTCGAGTAGAAGGTTAAGACCTTGTCCTTCAGACAAGTCCGAGTCACTTTCGCCTCCTCCGTTCGCCGTACCATTGGCTTCTTTTTTAGTTGAAGAAATCTTGGGGTCCGACCCTGCCAACTCCCTCATTAACACACCTTCCGTCAAGTACCGTACCCGGGTCTCTCGACTCGTAACATCCTCAAACCTCACACTGTACCCTACTTCTCCCCCTATTTGACAGCCCATCTCCTGAGATACTCTGTTGGCCAATGCTATAGCCGGCAATCGTCGAGGTTGGGTGATGGCAATGGACGGTCCCCGGAAGCGGTTCGATGAAGAGGGCGAGAAATAGTTGACAGAGACAGGGTGGGTGCGCAGAAGCTGGGGAAGTTGAGTGGATTTACCACAACCTG
>NC_026745.1:1891383-1936383 GCF_000149245.1 Cryptococcus neoformans H99
AATTATCCTGTCCATATCTCTCCAATGCCTCAGCATACAGTTCGCCGTGCTCCTGCCTGACAAGCTCAATCGGGTCGACAATATCGTCACCTGCCTTGTTTGCGGCAACAGTGTCTTCAACGTGAGCATCGAATTCTTTCTCCGTCGTGTCGGCAATGTCGAGCTTTGTGGGTTCCATCTTGCTGCTTGCTATTTCTTATGCTGATCACTCAAGAATAGTGGCAAGGAACAGTTGTCTTCTTCAGAAAACACGTTACATGCAAAATGCCTGGAGGATATATACGTCCCGAACTCCAAAGAGATGGTGGAGCAGAAAAACAAAAGCAACCCGAATCAGTCTCCCGACTTTGGCAATGTCGCCCCGGACCGTATCAGGGATGTCTCAGGGTGGTCCCCGGAGGGACCCCGGACCGCGGATTGTCCAACCCCAAAAGCTGCTAAAAAGTTGATGAATGCTTGGCTTGTGTCCGATTAACCGTTTCTGCCGGCAGGTCGGGTGAACGGAGAGATGGCCGTGATGGGCTTCGAACAGTGGTCGTAATGATAGGTGAAGAGGTAGGTATAAGCGTTAATTGCCGCCGAGTACATAATACTTCTCGGAACTATCCGAATGCATTCCTAAATAACTTACTCCTCATCATCAGCGTCCTTACGCACCCCTCCGCCCTCAGTTGTGTAGCGTTGCCAATTTTACTCCAGGCCGTTATGCTGTTGTCTGAAACTTTTTTTTTTGCCATTCCTTGATTCCGATCTTCGTCATCTCGCTTCCCCATGCTTCCTAATCTTTGGTGAGGGGGGGGGGCTGTCACCGGCCCACAAATCCGGCAAAGGGTATTATATTCAGAGTCGTCAATATCATTAACTGAACATGTGCCGGCAACGAAGTCTCCGAGGATCTGTTCCATGGTGCTCTCTATTTTTGCTTACTCTTACCTTGAAGCTTGAAATGCTGCTGTTCAAAATTGTCAATAATGGATCTTTCGGCCTGAAGTACTTCGGACTCCGTTGTTATCCGCCTAAAAATTATATGCGCCCCGCCGCCAACAAGTGGTTGTTAGATCTTCCTGGTGAAGTAAGATACGACACATTTCTTCTTCGCTTATTATCGATTGTGGATGGATGGATTACATACCAAAAAATTGAACATGTGATTTTGACTTAACACTCATTTGTTCGTCTTCTTCATTCCGATGACTGAGTTGAAGAATCTTCTTAAGACCTTCTTGTCGGTATCATCTGAAGTTTGCCAGCAGGCATACGAGGACAAAACTAAAAGCACCCAAACAAAGAGTGCGCCAGCCTCTTCGTTGATAACTAACTACGTAGCCTAGTAATGTGGGGCTCTTTAATTTGCACTTTTGATCACATTACCGGTTGTTACTGCACCATCATCACAGCTTTTTCAACAACCTTACAGAAAAGTCTCTTAGATGAGCAGGAGCGCCAAGTCGTAGAGATACCCTCAATGATTTGCTGGTCGACTGCGACGAATTGGCAAATATAGTAAGGGGAAAAGGTGCTGTAATTGGTGGTTTCATTCTTTTGCCAGAGGTGAACGGCAGCAGAACCCAGTGATCAATGGGATGTTTAGAAGCTTAATATTAAAAAGAACATTTTGTAAATCCATCTCTAAGTGATGCCATACTTATACAGCTACTGTTTCTTGTCTTGTCTACAACCATCATGCAAATTCAACAGATCAGAATGACGGAGGTTCAACACCCCCGATGCCCTGCGAAGAATCACAATACTTTCACTCCCCCATACCTGATTGCACCACAACGACATCTAACGCATCACCGCTGTCTCCTCCATCGCTCGCGATCAACAACCGTCTCTCCCAAAGTCAGATGTCGGTCCCGTCTTTTCCACGGCCTTCCTCATAGCGCTAGTTCCATCCGGCAAAAGCTCCTCGCCATGTACATGGACTTTGACTTCTCTAACTTCCCTTCGCGCTGACATGACAGCATCTCTCACCCTCTGCTCCACAGAATGGGAGTCTCTAACGGTCATGCTGGGAGGCACGTCTATAGTCAAGTCGAGGTTTGTTTGGCCTATCCCGAGCACTCAGGAATTTGAGCTTTTATGAATAGTAGAGAGAAGTACTCACCACCACACTTGACACCTCTCACGTTTCTGACAGCCAAAAGCTCATCTCCATCCACTAAATCAGTTACAATCTTTTCGATCGCAGCTTGGGTCTTCTTATCTATACCAGCATCTAATAATTCGAGCATGGCGACTTTTGACAAGGAGAGACCCTGTTGAAGGATGAAAAATGACACAGCAATGCCACCCAGAGGGTCAAGAAAGTGCCAGCCTCCGAAAGAAGAGCCAAGGATGGAGGTTAGTGCGACGAGTGAAGTAAGAGCGTCTGCTCGATGACTACATTCAATCAGGAAACTGAGATGTAGTGTTCAACAGACACGTCAACTCACTGCAAAGCGTTGGCCTTCAATACCGGACTATGCTCCTCGGAAGCGACCTTTGCTGTTAATTGATATAGCCATTCCTTGATAATTACACTCGCTAACGCAAACCAGGCAGCGTGCGGGTTCAAGATAGCTCCAGCGTCGGTAGCATGGCTGTGTAAGTGCTCGTCTCCAGGTCCATGCTCATGTGGGAGTGCTGAAGGTCCATGAGAGTGGAACAGCTCAAGAAGAGGGGAGGGGATAGAAGCAGGCAGGTGTGTGCCAATAACATTTAATAGTGTGCCAGGAGGAAATGTGGAGAGATAGGGGAGCAACGTTTGTAATAGTAACTATAGAAGTTAGGACCGGAATCGGCGATCGGGCCATCCAACTTACATGATAAGAGTGTAACCCGATGCCGACCGCGCCTCCAACCAGAATAACACTGACCGTAAGGGTTCCAAATGTCTCAAATTTACTGTAGCCCCAAGGAAATGCGTCTGTAGGCGGCTTCCGAGATATTCTCCATGTTGCAAGGGTTACAAAGTCCTGCGGTCCGGATCAGCGGGTTGCACCAGCAATCCTTAACCAGACTTACACCTAACAGATCTGACAGACTATGACCCGCTTCGGCTAGCAAAGAAGCCGAGTTCATCCATAATCCCGCTAAACCTTTAGACAGAGTAAGAGCAACATTGCTTCCAAGACCTATCGAGGTATTATTTCTGCATTCTTTAGACCCAGGAAGGGGATTAACTTACCCAACAAAGTTATCCGTGTCCCTCTGTCCATCTTCCCTGTTGATAAAGCTTCCATGAGCTGTTCCGCGCCCTCCGAATGATCATGGACGTGTGTATGAAATAACCCATGTTCATGGTCGTGATCATGGTCATGTTCGTGCTCATGCTCATGTTTGTGTTCATGTTGGGGACCGAGTGACTTGGACGTGTTTGACGGGGTCTTTGTGGTGTGATGTCGAAGACCAGAGTGTAATGAGGTACACCGATGTGCAGCAAAGGTTCTACCCGTCAGCATGCACAGGCCTCTCCGACAAGTGACTTTTGTTGATATTCTTCTGGTCGTTGGGTGGACCAAAAGTGGCCGAGACATCGCCAACAGACGGTTCTGTCGAATCCCGTTGTGTCTGTAGCCGGGGACGGGCCCAAGCCGGAGAGCGCTCGACAGGGACATGTCCTGGGCGGGTCCTGCGGGGTTTGAGAAATAGAGAGTGATCTATGAGAGGGCGACAGAAGGGAAATGGAATGAAATGGAGGTGAAAATAAGATACGTGGTACGCGGACTATGGAGAAGATAGGACTTCAACGCGAACGAACCCGAGTGATTATTGATGTCAGGACCGGTCTTAAAGCCGACCGAAGGGGCCCCTCGCCGAGCCGCCTCTCCAGAACAAGCCGTTGTTGGTTACTCGTATCGACATCGATTCCTGCTGCTACCAGTTACAATTGTTCTTTCTCTGTGTATGAGCTGAACTCTGCTGGTAAAAATTGAAAGAGAGACAAGGATTGTTCTATAGCTTGCTGGTATAATACCCGACCACCCATTCGCGGCAATCGCCTCCGGCGATAAGCAGTATGAGGTTTCTTTTTCCTTCGCTCTTCTTCAAGGTTCCTTTGGTAGTCTTCTTATATATTTGATATCTCCACCGTTCGCGCCCAATTTTGTTACTCGCAGGGATCTCATATCCACAGTGGATCAGATACAAAAGAATCACAAAACATGGATTCTCTTTCGACAATCAAGGTAAGAAGAGAGGGACAATTGACATGAGTGCATGGTGAGTAACCACCGTAGATACCCTATACATTAGACTGGTTGCATACAGTGGCCGTCCGTCATTATATATTTCGTGACAAATTATCATACTTCTTGATTCTTGACGCAGTGATTCCTTTGTCAAAAGAGTCACCATAAAATTAACCCCCGCCATGGATTGAAGGGCCAGAAAAAGACACTTGTCTCTTCAACACGTCTTCCACAAGAGGCAATTCGCCCTCTTTTCTACTCATTTGCCTATCAACAGTCTTTGCTCTTGCCCCTGTCCTAGAAAAGTTTTTCTTCATAGGTACCGGTCCCCCATCAAGGTGTTCGCCATATGCCTCGGAGGTCCTGCCTTCGATTGTACTATTCCCAACAACTGCAGCTTCTTCGTCCTTACCCCCGTCAACGCGTTCTTCTTGAGCTTCAACTTTGGTGATGCCATATCGGATATTTGCTGCTTCTCGCCACAGTTCTCCATAACGGCACAGAATAAACAATGCTCCGGCTGCCAGCCACTGAACGTTTTCAGCGATTTTCTTGGAACCACAAAACAGACATTATGGCTTACGCTAACAAAAGCGCACATGGTCATGGTCCAGCCCCAACCGATGGCGTTGGCTAGTGGAAGGACAAAAGCAGAGGCAGCGGCCGAAAAGATGTATCGTATACCTACGAGGGATCAGATGACATCCGTCTACAACGTACAGAAGATCATGGCGATTTACAGTTGTTTATGGCCACGACTTCGGCACTCCGCGACTGCATACAGTCTACCAAACTGTTCACACACATGAGCATTCAATCCAGTCAATCACCTGATGGACCTACTAAGTATTGAGAGGGGTAAGACAGAGCATTAAAGAGATGCCGTTGAGGAACACCATGATTAAAGGTGGGGCCATTCCTCCTTTGCTGTTATGCGCTTATTAGTCTTGGGCTTGCAGTCAGGATGATGAGGACACACCCAAACTTCAATAACCACCCGTATATCAAGATCGATATCGGCATCAGAATCAGGGTGCCCCAGAAGCTCGCCTTCAGTCTGTCCTCTGGCCTTCTGTATCCTCGCTTTTCCATATACTTCTTCACAATGCGGTCGGCATATGCTGCAAAGCCATAAGTAATCTTGTAGATGATTAAGATTGTGATACTTACGACCGGCAATCCTACTCGAGATGATGTTACCAGCACCATTCACTAGATACAAGCAACCTGCAATAGCAGTATTTTGGATGTTATATCTATCTTTCTACAAAAAAGTAAGGACAAGCATGCGAATATTTAAAAAAGATTCTTACAAAAACAGCAGAGAGTGGAACAATGACACAGTAGGTATCAAGCATTACGCAACTCGAGATAAAGCACTATCCCTTTGTTCAGTTTCTGTTCTACTGGAAAGGGAAAAACGATCGACTCACCGCCATCGCTATGTTTGGCCATCTCAACAGCATCACTGACCTGAAAGGGTTCACCCAATACATCACAAACTTCTTCCCTCTCTCCCTTTTCAGGCGCTCGTGCACGGTAGGCGGGTGGAATGTCTCAGGCAGAAAGAAAAAGGTGAGGACAACCGATAACGCACCACATCCAGCAAGAAAGTATTGGGCACTACGCCAAGTTTGTGAAGTATACTCAGTAAAGATTCCGCCTAGGATTGGACTCAAGGCAGGTCCGATAAGGACACTAGTGGTGATAATGTAAGCCGATGATCTCAGACTCGTGTGGAGATCAAACATACCCCATATAGTAAGTCGCCATGCCTCGACTTCTTTCGGTAGGTCTGAAGATATCTCCAATAGTTCCTGCTCCTACACTGAGCACACATGAGCTTCCTGTGATCATTATTTGGTCAGCTGACACGCTATCAGACGAATTGGTTGTTTTTACCTATACCCTGCAAAATACGGGTGCCAATGATAGCCCCAATGTTCTTTGACTGAGCGACTCCTATGCTAGCTACCACCATGATCGGCATACTGGCCAGATACACCGGTCGCCGTCCGTAGAATCCGGAGTAAGGAGACCAGAAGACACTGGCAACACCGATAGTGACCAAAAATATCGCTACAGTATAGTTGATGACCTCAGCTGAGGAATGTAGGTCGACAGCCATCGGTGGTATTGAAGGAAGGAAGATAGATGAGGTCATAGCTGTAGGATGGTAGAGTCAGAGCGTATGGAGAATCTTTGACATGCAGTTGAATGAAACTTACGGGCAATGAAAGCGGAGTATGATATAATCGCAACGATAACATTTTTCTGTCTCTTGGAAAAGCGATCATATACATCTTTTGGTCTTCCATCAATCATCTCGACCTCCGTAACCTCTTCTTTGTCGCTTTGCGGGGTATCCACCAAAGACTTCACACAACCTCCATCCCCTTCTCTATCCGGTGGCTTTTCACGAAGATTCTCGTCCAATGCAATTTCTTCCATATTTGAACATGATATTGAGGGGCTAGAATCAGGACCAGAAGTTTTGGATGAGCCATTTTCTTCCTTCATCCTATCGTGCGTCAGGGTGGCTGATGATGTCGATGGCTCCATGAGTGTCGAGCTAGAGCTGCTGGCTGTCTTCATGTTATCGACCACCATATTACGGGTTGTATGTGTTTTTATGATTCGGTTTCGAGATGCTGGCAGCTTCCGACTCAATTGAAGGGAAAACTATTATTGCCCTACAGCAGACCAGGAAAAGATGCAGTTACAAGGTCGTCACATATATACTAACCTGAATCGAACCCCATGCGATGGATCGCAGAAGACCGAAAAAAGACACGGCCAAATCCGATGGGTCTTCGTCTTCACTCCCCTCCTTAATTACGACATCGTGTGGAGGCAGCGGGCGGCGCTTGACGCCAGTCGATTTTTTTGGTTTTTTTTTTCCTTGGCGATAATGAAAACTGAAGGGGAAGTCAGTCTTTGGAAGAAGGAGATTGGAAAGATAGGGAGAGAGCAGCTTGTAGGGAGGATGTCTCTAACATTTCAAAGGATCAGAGGGCTGCAGAAGATGGGGAGTGAGCTGTTGGGAACGAGGAGAGGAACGAAGATTTAGCTGTAGAATTCTCGGGTCTTTTTACATAAGTTTAATTAAAAATTATTATGAAACAACAAATAATTAAATCTAAAATGAATTTCCTGCTATAAATAACAGAATTGAACCTTCGTTTTGTGATTTGTTCATAAATAAAGTAAATATGAACTATAAAATATATAACGTCTCCATTGTAGGCGAATCTGCACTTACGCCTACTAAACCCGGGACGACATGATCGTCACCGATACAATCATCCCTCAGTGGATGAAGTCACTGCCATATATGCAAGCTCTGAAACGAGCCCAATGGCGGCCGCGGGATCATAGCGGAAACCCGTGGAACTAAGAAATTTCAGCGTATCAGCGAGAAAAGCCCCCACTTTTTACCCCTCCACTTCACACTAGTTTATCACCACGGGGAACATGGATGGTATCCCGACATCCATCTCGCTGAAGGACGAAAGTACACATCATCCATTTACAGAACTTACCTCCACCGCCGTTCGCCTCAGGACGAGACAATCATCGTACGAAGGAAGTCTCCATGGAGCAGCTCTACGATTTCTGTTTTTTTGAATGCCCAGGCAGTTTCAACACTGCCCTTCATTGTGGACCTCTCTTTCAAGAGCTGATATTAGACGCTTGGGCTCAAGTTGAGTCTGGCCGCCTTCGGTTCCATGAAAGCATCCGGGACAATTACCGCAAGGACGTTTGGCAAGGCGTAGCCGACAGTGCTGAACAAGGGCTGGACACTTATGAGATCGGTACTCGGATTATTCTACCGTCTTCTTTCATAAACGGTCCACGCTCCTTCTACGCACTGTACCAGGACGCCATGGCTATAATCAAACTTTGCGGGAAGCCTGACATTTTCCTGACCTTCACTTGGAACGGCTACTGGGACGAGATAGTTGCAGAACTGAAGGAAGGTCAAAAGGCTGCAGATATAAGTTTTTTCCCTTTCCAGGACGGCCAATAGATTGAGCTCTACGGTCCAGTTTCAAGAAAAGTCGATGGTCTCTGTAACGTTGAGGCTGCCGACGTTCAGTTCGTGAATGCGCCAGACAGCACAACGCGCACCCCTCAGAAGGGGAAACATGGTACCGTCCTTCTGTCCGACCTAGACTTCAACAGCGATGACCCTACACCGCTAAAGGATACCAAGAAATCAAGGATCAAATGGGCCACCATACATATGTAAAATGCATCATCATAATACCGCACACTTGAACGAACACGTCCATGCTCACTAACAAAACACTCAAACCGAACGTAATTCCCAAAAGTAACATGGTGCCATTGAATTATTTATCCGAAACCCCTGCCAAGTCTTTCGCGGGTCATCGCTTGTTGTATTGTAGTTATCTTTCCTATTGACAGGTTAAAGCTCCTAATGATAGGTGCTGAAACGCTAAGTAAAGGAAACCATTGACGGATTCCAAACAATGGCGAATAATATATTACTAGCGATGGACATGGATTCTGTTGCAAGGACGGATTTCGGATTGCCTTTCAACTGAAACACTTGTTTCCCGTATAATGTGCAGGTGGTATAGTAGTCAGGTGTATGGTTGCAGAAGAGGAAATGACTGACTGTTCCATTTATAGAACCTTACCCGCTCAACAGAAGTTTATATATTCATTTTATATTTCCTATTTATGTTTTTCCGCCTTACCTTCTATTCAGTAAAAAGACCCTAACTACGGCTAAACTTCTTCTCCTCCTCCTCCTCATTCCCAACGGCTCACTGAACAGATGTACATGATATGGACTCCGGCTTTCTTGGAGACGAGGACCCGTCGGCTCCTTAACGCGAGGAATTATCGGATCCGAGCTCTTTCAAAACCACACGGTCGGGGCCTGTTGTTGACTCATGGTTATAATTAATTAATAATTTCTGATTATTCATCATTGACGAAGCGCAGCAGTCTTTTGGCGGTTAATGGGTGACAACCGACAGCCGACAGCCGCAACAAACAGAAAGGAATCCAGAATTAGAGAGTAAGGGGCAAAAAGCTATTTCTAATTAGCCTTGACTAGCAAGCGGCAATAGCAGTAAGTAATGAGATGCGGTGATACGCGTGCCCGTTTTTCCGCTAGCTCTTGGCGTTCGGCCTCGTTTCGTCCTGATCAAGCAAGTTTTTCCTTCAGCCTTCTCCGTGCCCGTTCTCGGTTCTTCATTGCCCTGCATGCCTTCTTCCGCCTTCCTAGCATCGTACCATAGGAATGCTGGACGCTTAATGCCTCTTCGCATACTGCCATGGTACAACAGGCAACATAGGGGAGAAGCATGGGTCCACTTGTCAGACGTGGTGGTTGAGGTGACCATGTCCTGCTTTCCTTTGTGATAGAAATGGGGCACTCTCTATCCTTTATATGTTGGGACATCCGAACGCCGGGCAAGCAACAAGTGATACTTTTTAGTCGGCAGTGCACGGTGCGCGATGCGAAGGATCATTCTGTCGAGCAGCTACTAATATAATCCGACCCACATCGCACATAGAGTCAACAATTGTGTGTAGATAGCAAGATATGGCCTACTGCATCAAAGCCCAGCGTTGATGTGCATGCTCCACCACGCCTATCTCCACACCAAGAAACGGTGCAGATAAGACTGAGGCTATGCATAATACGATCGCCGAAGCCAAGTTATAACTCGAACGAGACCGAACCTAACAGCCGTTGCCCGTCGGTCCCGCAAACACCCACGCGTTTCAGCGAAAGGATTTAAAGCCCAGTTACCCCCGGCCATATAAATTTCTTTCCCCCTCTCTTCCTTTCCCTCTTTCTCTTTCTTTAACCGACTTCCTTCTTTTCGACCTCTATATCCGACCCGCCCCACCATATAATTTATTGAGACTCTATATAAACTGAGTCAACCCACTATAGTAGTGTCTCTACCTTCCTCCACCGCAAAAATGTCAGCTGCAGGCGTTCCAGCCGAGCTTAACAATCTCGGTGCGCCCATCACGGCCACCACTCAGAATCCATCGGGTCTGGCGAACTCCCAAGTCACTTCTGGTCCTGTATCTTCTGCCACTCAACATGACGAGCACCGGTCGTCGGCTGGTAATACACTCGCTGATGAAGAAGATGATAAGGCGGTCGAGGCCGAAAAAGCTGAGGCCATCGACGCGGCTGGCGATGGCAAGCAAAAACGTCTTCCTGCTGACTCTAGCGAAGATATCGTCGCCGAACTGGAACCCCACCACGTCTCTGTCCATCGCGGAAAGGAAGAATTCGCCGCCCTGGAGCGCAAGTACTCCAATCTTTCCCAGCGATCCCAACACGAGCTTCATCGCCCCACCACCCGTCATTCCGTCCGATCCAGTTTCTCTCGCAAGGACCGTGTGGTCTCCCGTCTGACTCAAGATGATGCCGAAAAGGCTAAGGAAGGTGAGGGCGAATTCAATCTGGTTGAGGTCCTTCGTTCTGGCAGGGAGAATCAGGACGAGGCCGGTATCA
This sequence comes from Cryptococcus neoformans H99, assembly GCF_000149245.1. Taxonomy (NCBI): domain Eukaryota; kingdom Fungi; phylum Basidiomycota; class Tremellomycetes; order Tremellales; family Cryptococcaceae; genus Cryptococcus; species Cryptococcus neoformans. The sequence goes on from NC_026745.1 coordinate 1,902,076, forward strand.
AGCGCAAAGCAGTCGGTGTAGTTTGGGAAGACCATGAGGTTATCGGTGCCGGTGGTATGAGGATCAACATTCGAAATTTCTCATCCGCCATCATTGAGCAGTTTATGATGCCCGCCATCAAAGTTCTTGGTATCTTTGGCTTCAATCCCTTTGCACCCAAACCCAAAGCTATCTTACATCCTAGCTCCGGTCTTCTCAAGCCTGGAGAGATGTGTCTTGTCCTGGGTCGTCCCGAAGCTGGTTGTACTACATTCCTGAAGACCATCACCAACCAGAGAGCGGGTTACATGGAGATCAATGGTAATGTCGAGTACGCCGGTGTCGGGTGGAAGGAGATGCGCAAGCGCTATGCCGGGTAAGTCAACGAACCCTCCTTTGTTGAGAGAATACTGCTGATTCGAAATTAACAGTGAAGTTGTGTACAATCAAGAAGATGATGACCACCTTCCTACTCTAACGGTCGCTCAGACCATCCGATTTGCCCTTGCCACAAAGACTCCCAAGAAGAAGATTCCTGGTGTTTCTGCCAAGCAATTCCAAGATGACATGCTTGACCTTCTCCTTTCCATGCTGAACATCAAACACACTGCTAACACTATCGTGAGTATCTTCTAGTTGTTAGTTTACGGGAAATCTGATGTAATATACAGGTCGGCAATGCCTTTGTTCGAGGTGTTTCTGGAGGTGAACGAAAGCGTGTCTCCATTGCCGAAATGTTCTGCTCTGGTGCCACTGTCTGCTCGTGGGATAACTCCACCCGTGGTCTGGATGCTTCTACAGCTCTCGACTACGCCAAATCTCTTCGACTTCTTACCGACATCATGGGCCAAACCACCTTTGTCTCTCTCTATCAAGCCGGTGAAGGTATTTACGACCAATTCGACAAGGTCCTTGTTCTCAACGAAGGTCACGTTGCCTACTTCGGTCCCGCTAAGGAGGCTCGTCAGTATATGATTGGCCTTGGTTACAGGGATTTGCCCCGTCAAACAACTGCCGACTACTTGTCCGGCTGTACTGACGTCAACGAAAGGCGCTTCGCTGACGGGAGGGACGCAACAAACGTTCCTGCTACCCCAGAGGAAATGGGTCAGGCTTACAGAGAGTCTGAGATCTGTGCCCGTATGACCAGAGAGCGCGAAGAGTACAAGCACCTCATGGCCGAGGATGCGACTGCCAGGGAGAACTTTAAGCAGGCCGTGCTCGAACAGAAGCACAAGGGAGTCGGTAAAAAGTCCCCTTACACCGTCTCCTTCTTACAACAGGTCTTTATCATCTTCAAACGTCAAGTGAGTTGTATCTTTGTCTACCAAAGAAAGATAGAGAATAGCTGACTGTCGCCATCCAGCTTCGTCTCAAGTTCCAAGACCATTTTGGTATTTCCGTAAGCAATATTAATAATTTTCCCTTATGGCTGTTTACAACTAACCTTGATCTGTTCCCACTGATAGACAGGTTTTGCCACTTCTATTGTAAGTACCGCCAGTCATAAACAATGCAACATTATCTGATGACCTTTAATAGATCATTGCTCTTATCGTCGGCTCTGTTTACTTCCGTCTCCCCGAAACTGCTTCAGGTGCCTTCACCCGTGGTGGTCTTCTTTTCTTGGGTCTCTTGTTCAGTAAGTATGGCATTTGTGCAATCTTTTTTTTTTGCTAATGATGTACGAAGATGCTCTCACCTCCTTCTCTGAATTGCCCAGTCAAATGTTGGGTCGATCAGTCTTGTACCGTCAAAACGAATACCGATTTTACCGACCCGCTGCCTTCGTGAGTCCTGCTCTGAAAACTCTACAAATTTGATAGCTAACTGTAACTTGTAGGCCCTCGCTGCCGTCTTGGCCGATGTGCCCTATAACGCTTCGGTCATTTTCCTCTTCTCTATCGTTTTGTATTTCATGTACGTATTCATAGCTTTCAGAACTTGGTGCCTATGACTAACTTGCCGTGTGCAGGGGTGGTTTGTACTCGTCTGGTGGCGCATTTTTTATGTTCTTCCTCTTCGTCTTTCTTACATTCATGGTCATGTGTAGGTCATTTTAACCTCCAAGTAATCACATTTGGTATTGATTATGTGCTTTAGCTGCGTTCTTCCGTACTTTGGGTGTGGCTACCTCCGATTACAATGTCGCTGCACGTCTAGCTTCTGTCCTCATTTCCTTCATGGTTACGTACACAGGTTATATGGTAGGTGTATCTCTTTCGGCCGGGCTAGGCTGTCGCTGATTTCCGGTTTTAGATTCCAGTGCAACGAATGAAGAGGTGGTTGTTTTGGATTTTCTGTGAGTCACATTTGGCAGACAACAGTGAAACATAATCTAAAACAACTCATAGACCTGAACCCTCTGTCTTACGGATACGAGTAAGTCTGAGCGATTACTTTCTACCATTGACTGCCAGCCATAACTAATCATCACTCAGGGCCATCTTTGCCAATGAGTTCTCTAGGATCAGTGTTAGCCAATTTTTGAATTATCACGAGAAAATCACTAACTTTTCTATAGCTCACTTGTGACTCGAGCTATACTATCCCTCGTAATATTCCGGAAGCGGGAATTACTGGCTACCCGTAGGTCAATAAATAAGGACTGAAGTGTCTCGCCTGTCTCGCTAAAACATTTATCAGTGACACGTTGGGTCCCAATCAGATGTGTTCTATCTTTGGTAGTACTCCAGGTGATCCCAACGTCAGCGGTTCCGACTACATGGCTGTCGGTTATAGCTATTACAAGGCTCACATTTGGCGAAATGTACGTCGGGACATGAGATATATGGATAATTTGATTGCTAACATTCGTGCGATAGTTCGGTATCCTGCTCGGTTTCTTTACGTTCTTCATGTTCTTGCAGATGTTGTTCATTGAAGTTCTCGAACAAGGTGTATGTTCTACCTTCTGCTTCCTTTTTTATTATGTTTTCTGACCTTTTTCTCTCAGGCCAAACACTTCTCAATCAATGTGTACAAGAAGGAGGACAAAGATCTCAAGGCAAAGAATGAGCGTCTCGCCGAGCGTCGTGAAGCTTTCCGAGCTGGTGAACTCGAGCAGGATCTTTCTGAGCTGAAGATGCGACCCGAGCCCTTTACTTGGGAAGGTTTGGTGGGTATGCATTGTTCTCAATTGAGATGAAGCTAACCAGGGCAACTAGAGTTACACTGTGCCTGTTCCTGGTGGTCATCGTCAACTGCTGAACGACATTTATGGCTACGTCAAGCCTGGGTCCCTTACTGCCCTCATGGGTGCCTCTGGAGCCGGTAAAACTACTTTGCTCGATGTTCTTGCGTCCAGGAAGAACATTGGTGTAGTCGAAGGTGACATCTTAATGAATGGTCGGCCCATCGGTACTGGTAAGTTGTTTTGCTCGCAACCAGCTAGTAGAATTCTGACGGCCATGAAGATTTCCAGCGAGGTTGTGCCTATGCTGAACAGCAAGACACTCACGAATGGACTACAACTGTTCGAGAGGCCCTCCAGTACTCTGCTTATCTTCGTCAACCTCAACACGTTCCGAAACAAGAAAAGGATGATTATGTGGAGGACATCATCGAACTTCTTGAACTCCAGGAGTTGGCTGATGCCATGATTGGTTTCCCGAACTACGGTCTTTCTGTTGAAGGTGATTAGCCGATGCCTATAAGCGCTGCACAGAGGCTGACCCCATGTAGCACGCAAGCGAGTCACTATCGGTGTGGAACTTGCTGCCAAACCTGAGTTGCTCCTGTTTTTAGATGAACCCACCTCTGGTCTCGATGGACAGAGCGCGTACAACATTGTCCGATTCCTTAAGAAGCTCTGTGCTGCCGGCCAAAAGATTTTGTGTACAATCCACCAGCCTAATGCTTTGCTCTTCCAGTCTTTTGACAGGCTTCTGCTCCTTCAGCGAGGTGGGTATCCGTTTCTAATCAAAGTTTGTTGATCTGACCTGTTTTAGGTGGCGAATGCGTTTACTTCGGTGATATTGGGCCTGATTCTAAAGTCTTAATTGACTACCTCGAGCGAAACGGTGCCGAGGTTCCACATGATGCCAACCCTGCCGAATTCATGCTCGAAGCTATTGGAGCTGGTTCCCGCAAGCGTATTGGTAGTGACTGGGGAGAGAAATGGAGGAATTCACCTGAATTTGCCGAGGTTAAACGCGAAATCCAAGAACTGAAGGCGGAAGCTTTGGCGAAGCCCATTGAGGAGAAGTCCAACAGGACAGAGTATGGTCAGTTCAATGGCACGCGGTCTCACCCGATTGCTTCTAACATAATTATCTAGCCACCAGCTTCCTCTTTCAACTCAAGACTGTGCTTCACAGGAGTGGGTTCTATAGCCATTGATATATCTGACTTAGCTAATGTGTAATATAGCTAATGTCGCCCTCTGGAGAAACGCTGATTACCAATGGACTCGTCTTTTCGCCCATCTCGCCATTGGCCTTATTGTTACCCTTACTTTCCTCCAGCTTGACAACTCCGTTCAATCTTTGCAGTACCGAGTCTTCGCTATCTTCTTTGCGACTGTCCTTCCTGCTTTGATTCTCGCGCAAATCGAACCTCAGTATATTATGAGTAGAATGACTTTCAACGTAAGTTCATCCATCTCGGTGAATAGCCAATTTAGGCTAAAATAATGTGTAGCGAGAAGCTAGTTCAAAGATGTACTCGTCGACTGTATTTGCCTTGACTCAATTGCTTTCTGAGATGCGTGAGTTAAACAAGTGCCTTCTTCAATCTTAACGGTGCTCACAACGCGCACAGCCTACTCGCTTGGATGCGCTGTATCTTTCTTCCTTCTGCTCTATTACGGTGTCGGCTTCCCTTACGCTTCCTCTCGAGCTGGTTACTTCTTTTTGATGATTTTGGTCACTGAAGTCTATGCTGTGACTCTTGGTCAGGCCGTAGCTGCTCTTTCACCCACCATTCTCATTGCAGCTCTTTTGTGAGTAGGATATTTCGAACATTTCAGGCCCCATTGCTGATATCGTCATCATAGCAATCCCTTCTTGCTCGTACTCTTCTCTATCTTCTGTGGTGTCACAGCCCCTCCACCCACTTTGCCATACTTTTGGAGGAAGTGGATGTGGCCTCTCGACCCTTTCACGCGACTTATCAGGTGAGCTACTAATTTCGTCCCTTTGGTCTATAGCTGATCATGTCTGTCTGTAGTGGTCTTGTCTCCACAGTTCTTCAGGATCAAGAGGTCGTTTGCAAGGACGGAGAATACCAAGTTTTCCGTGAGTGTCCCCCTCATGCATTGCACAATAGTTGCTAACTTGCTTCAAAGCTGCTCCTTCAGGACAGACTTGTCAACAATGGGCTGGTGCCTTCGCTGAGGCCGTTGGCGGCTACATCAATAACCCCGATTCTACCGGCGATTGTCAGTTCTGCCAGTACCGAAGTGGCCAAGCCTTCTTCGTTCCTTTGGAGATCAGCTTCTCAACCAGGTGGAGAGACTTCGGTATCTTCATCTGTTACGTAGTTTTCAATATTCTTGTTTTGTTGATTGCAGCTAGGTTTTTGAAGTGGCAGAGGAGATAAGGGCGCAAACATGCGCGGGGTAAACCGTAGAAATACGAAGGAATCGTAATTCGTCTTATGCTTACATTTTATGGCCGTCGTGAATAGAAATTCCATAGTAGACTGCTTTAATTTCATATGAACATTTTCTATGTGTATAACATGTGTCGTGTTAAGAGACAATAATACAATATTTATCACATTGGTGCAGTATTCAAAATCCTGATCGTCTCAAGCGATGGTTTGTTGAAAGAGAATACGGAGGTCAACTAAGTGGAAGAGAAAACTGGGCGAGCAAGAGGTTGAAAGGAGGGCAGCTCATTACCGAACGTCTCTCTTATGCTGCAAAGATCAGATGCCTCCAGAAGTTGGAAATTTGCCGTTAGGAGGGTGGAGTTGACTTCTAGTCAATGGATTCGTTTTGTTTTTATTATGCACCTTACATCGCGTCCCCTTTTGAATGGTATCTTACTTGTAGAAGATTACGAAGAAAAACATGAAGAGTAAATTTGAAATGAACAAAGACTTCTTTTGTCACACTATTATTTATGGTACATGGTTATTTATGATGACACCTCCTGCTGTCTGCGATGTGTTGGTGTGCCGATGGGTGGTGAGCCGTGCTATCGTCTGTTCCATATGCCCATTATTGACTGCTGACTGCTGATTTTTTTTGCCAAGACTGACGCTGCAGCATCCTTCCTCATCATCATCCTACTATGATTCCAACCGACCGCCATGATCTTGTGACACTACTACGCTCTTTTCCTGCCAGGGGAGTCCCAGCTTATGTGAGCCGTGGGAGCGTCATCAGGTTGTTAGAGGCTATGATGGACCGCTATACAAAGAATGTGAAGCCGTTCATGTTTACCAACTCGGCGGACCGCCGACCGAAATTATGACGACGTTGGATCAGTTCTTTGCGTTTTTGTTTAACGAATTCATCCTTCTGTCCTTTCTTTGGCTATAAGTGAATGATGAATGATCGAGCAAACTTCACTGATGATGTTGCGAGTAATAGATCTTTGAATGCTGTCCTTATTTGATCACCGAGACGATTACTGACAGCTGAGAAAAATTTGGATGAAAAGTGTTATAGTTAATGCCATCAAGCAATAGTTTCATTAATGGAGATACGTACATAGCATACTTTACCATTTATCAACTTCGTACATCGACTATTTCACCCTCTCCTATGTCAGTAACATATACCAGTCTATAACCGCCCCTTAGAGAGCATGAATTTGATGCGCTTATTACTCAAATAATAGCAGTTATTAATAGTAGTACCATTATGGAAACCCTTGCGGTTAGGACGTACAACAATTAATGCAGCACAAAGCACGATGTAGACAGCAGATGATGCTGATGTATGGATACCATGCATAATCATGAAGGTCATGAAGGAAAGGGGTTCCTGATGTTCGATCTTGCTGAAGGACACCGATTGCCCTTCTTGCTGTGCTCTAAGATAATACTCTTGCTGACGTCGTAAGGCCCTGATTAAATAAGATGTAGATGTAGAAAAAGAGAAGGTCTGACTAGTAATACAATTATTGCAAATGCGACTAAACCATGTGACTTTTGAGGATAGACCAGCCCAAAAAGTTCCCAAAACTACGAAAAGACGATAGGTAGGGAAAGAAGAAGACTCAATGTTCATGAATCGTTATTGGGGGAAGGCGACAAACATTCCATGAAAACTAGTGTTATTGTTGTGCTTGACGCCAAGAACCGGTCGTCTGCACACTTGGGTTATTTTCAAAATTGACCGAAGAATAATTCAACGCTGTTCCCACAAATGAAGGATTGGGCTGCTAGAAAACTTGTGATCAGTTATAAATACATCTACCAGAAGTCGCCGCCGGCAGGAGACTCACTTCTTGACCCCAAATTGGGTCGTTACCCTGGCTTCCGCGTGAGTAGTTGAGAGGCCCAACCCCGTACGCTGCTTGGGGCCGTGGCAGGGTATGGGAAGGAGTGTTGTGAGGGTATGGATAAGACTCGTATCGGACGGGGTATCGAGACTCAATCTGAGTCATGCCCGCGGGGGCGCTGCCCGCTGGGCCAGCTGGCTGCGCAGTAGAAATGTTTCCGGAGTGTGAAAGGGAATGAGATCGTAGGTCCCCAAAAGAAGCAGAAGAAGAAAGGTAAGGCGAGACAGAAGGTGCCTAAAGAGGGGCTGAGTCAGCTTGACCTCCATGGCTCGAAAAGAAAAGTGCGAGACACGCACAGAGAGCGGACGTACAGAGGAAGACATCACACGCGTGCGAGAGTCTTCACCTGGAGTCCTAGAGTATTGGTCAACAGTGCCCGACCGGAGTGAAGAGCTGGCAGACTCTGAGCTTGCACCATCATTATTAGTTGTGGAAAGAGTCGGCTACAATTTGAACATGATCAATGAAGCATATCGGTCAAAATCATGACCATACTCACATTTGCCAATGGCCTTGGACGATTGCTGTGACTAGTGCCTTGCCTAAGGGGAGGACTAGCACCAAGATCGGCAGTGGCAGAGGCATCTGGAGGTCCTCCATAGCTCACGCGCAGCGCATACAGTTGTCTTCTCTGATCGGCATTTTCTTCACGCAAATACCGATTCTCCGCTTGTAGTTGGCTCAACTCCGATGAATGGGCCGATAAAGAAAAGCGCGAAGTTCCGGCAAAAGGCAGCTGTCCAAGTTGCCTTCGAGCATCCTCCAGTTGGGCAGTAAGTACCTGAACAGACTCCTCGAGCTGTGAAGGAAAAGAAAACCGCGTTAACAATAATTAAACAGTAAGGGCGATCACTTACCGCTTTTACTCTCGCTTTCTGTTTTTCCCTATGCCTCTTCTGAGCTTTCGCGTTTCTCGTACGTCCGTCGTATTCGTCCATAACTGTATCCCCTTCATTACTCTTGACACCTGTAGCCAGGACTTTTGAAGTAAGAGAAGTCCTTGGTGACATCTGAAACAAGGAAAGAATGGACCTCGGGCAAAAAGGGGCCGAGGAAAAATATGATGGAATGCAGTGCAATGATCGATAGGACAAGCACGCGTAAGCTAATTCGTTATACTATTATCTGACTAGTGTTGCAATCCAACTTGGACAGTGCTCCCAGGCGAGAGATAAAACCGGGTCAATTCGGATATAACGGCAGTCAACACAAGAGTGGAGAGCGCGGAGGTTTGCGGCGTCGCAGCAAAAGCAATAGGGAGAACAGCACTGTGGGAATTGGGTAGGGGATGAAAGTAAAATGCCGTTGTCAGGGGGGATCGGCGCCCGACACTTTTACTAAAGAAGTTAGCTAGCGGCAGGGAATATCTGATAACCACTGTGATATGCAGTAGAGACAGTATTTCGTCAGCATACTCATATACTTTGCAGCCACCAAACAAACAGAAGGATTCCAAACTCCCATGTGGACATGGTAAATCATAAGAGCCATGACGGGGAGGGGGGCAGGGAAGGCCTTGTGCTGACAAGCTCGGAACGCCTCAAAATCATGGACGACGAGCAGAGAATTGAGGAACCTAGTGTCCGTTCCCATAATGCTTCCCCTAGACGTGCCTACATAGTCTGCTCAGGTAACGGTCTTACATCTGATATGATCGAACCATGACCAGACTACGTTGAAGCACAAATTTTACGGAAATGAGGAAGACAAAGGCAAACTCAAAGACAAAGGCTCCATTGAGGTGCAACTGAGAAAGAAAAGAATGATAATGCTTACAGTATCGTGCCTTATTTGCTTGTAGTAGCTGACAATGGCCTGTATATGAAATGTGAAAGTCTCAAGACGAAGATGAAAATATGCTTGAAGCTGGTCTTGGATGCCAAACGTGACTGATAGGTGTACGGCGGCGGGGCAACGTCTGATGTTAGGCGTCTGTAGAGAATATGGTTATGATAATGGGAAGTACACGGCAAACGATGGGGTTGGTGGACGATACAAAGACAGGAGGGAAGCCTTTAACGGTGGATGGTGGAGGATGCTTTTTATGACGGAATGGATGTTCTTTGTGAGGGTGATGTTCTCGTTGAACCAGCGAGCGCTGTCAAATAACGTCACCAGAAAAGGCCCCCTGAATTTTCCCTCTTTTCCGTCTCTTCTGTCCCTTCTGCAGGACGCGTAAGAGGTCCCTGAGATGATGTGCATTCAGGGTTTGTCAGGGACTAAAAACTTATCCCCGTTGATCTACACCATAAATGGAATATTGTTCGATCCTGACTTCATTAGGTGACTACCTCCTTCCTGCCGCAGGTGCGCCTTGTCCTTTACCCTATTTCGCCGACGCGCCGAATCTCTTCTTCGACAATCTTCAAAGACGCCGAACCCGAAGCCGTTTCTGTGCAAGGAATGGGAAAAGGAACACGAAAATAAGCCAATGCCCAACGCGCGCTCTGCTGGGTGCAGAGTTGTGTGCTTGTGTCAGACATCCCGCGCAAATACGCAGATCATTAGCACACAAGAGGTCGGCGGGAAAATGAAAAAATAGCTTCAGAGTGTCAATTGCCAACTATTGGTGCTCGGTGCCCGGTGTTCGGTGCTCGGTTCTCGGTTCTCGGTTCTCAATGCACCGGTCAAGAGTCAGCAGGCGGGTGGCAAACAGACGCACATTTGGCATTTTTATTAGCAGTTGGTGGTGCTTGCGTGCTACGTACGGGTTATTGGCTAGCTCGATCTGAAAGCGAGAAGAAAGCTAAGAAGAATGGCTTTCGGGCTTTGAGATAAACGCAAGATGCGGGCGTTGTTCTGCTCTTTTCCTGTAACTTATCCTTGTTATGATACGAGAGGCAATGCCGCTGCGGTCCGGTTTGCGACCTTTTATCCTTCCGGAGGGCTTCGGGCCCCGTCGTTGTTTGTTTGTTGTACTGTTAATAAAGCGCTGATGTAATAGTCGGTTACAGGCTCACGGCGGAGTGTACTTCTGGTCGTAGCAACATGTAATAATACCGATTGATACATTGTTTGCATAGGGGATGAGAATCTATAGAGCTCCATATTGTACGTGTATTATTACAAATCTCCCTGATCCGTCCCTAATATTATTATGCCGAAATCAAGCTGCCTGTTATCGTCATACTATCATGTCTTCTGTCTTCTATTGAGAGAGGAATAAAGAATCGCCGGACGCACTTGGAGAAAAAGCGGGGGGTCCACAGCCCAAAGGGTTGTACATGTCACATTACGACCCAAGCTGGCAACAGGATTATAACAGTGAGGAGACCAGGGACGAAAGATAAAGATAAGATAAAAGGGGCGGGGGAGGGGGTATAGGGAATGAGAAGGAGGAGGTAGGACGTAATTAACTAACCTGAAAGGAAGACAGAAGACAGACAATTCTTATAGAAATATTACCTGGATCTGTTGATTGATTCATTTTCGGCGCGGGCATTTACTCCATATATCTCGGAAAGATAATCAATACGGATTCCATATACGATGTACGACGACGATCATCATCAGCGTGCATTGTAGTGCAATTCTATCTTCTGCTGTCCTTAGTAGGCGTTTGGTTAAAGGGTTCCGGGGTGATCCACTTACAGCACAGTACGTTATTATCGGAGCCAATTCTCGGCTATAGACAACAGAAACTCGTCATGAATCGTGAACTGCCTGGAGGTGGAACGCTACTAAGGGTAGAGACCGGCAGGCGGCACTGCAAAAAGGCAACCAATAAAGAACGAAGGGCACTATTTGTATTAGGCTATATGCTTTACGGGTTTTACTCATCTATCAAAAGACAGCCCAGGCCCAAAAAGAGCTACACACCAAGTAGTATCATCAATCGGCATCTGACCATTAACGCCTTCCACCACCCTAGTGATGGTGATCTACAAGAGTTTGTGTGAAATGCAGAAGAATCAGTCCTCGCAACATCGTTAATCTGGGTTCCTACTTCCCAAGCACGACACTGATCATGTTATACATCACTCATGAAAAGTCAGCAGGGGCGGAACCCTCTTTCCGCGATATTCTGATTTCTGCTCGGCAAATAGTAATAATAGAAGAAGAACTTACTAGTTGAGTCTTACATACGTAATACGTTGGTGCTTTATGATGCAGGGAACAAAGAGCATTTACTACTGTCTTCTCATTATGAAGAAAGGATGTGCACCATGGATCCAAATGGTACTTACAAAGCTGCAGCCTGTTAACAAGTGACAATACATGTATGTCACTTAAAGTTTGTAAGGATAATATGGGCCGGATGGATCACCGTGACGGAGGATGACATGAGTCACGAGATTGTTGTTGTTGAGTACGTGTGATTTGGTGGAGGCTCGTGGAGGAGGGACAGGGAAAAGTTTCAGGGCGAGGGAGGACTCGGTTGGTTGATTGGACAATTTTATACCTTTTTGCGCGACTAGTTTTTTTTTTCTTTCTATATGCATCATAAGTAACCTAGAATCCAACAGAGATGAGGAAAGCGGAACGAGTCCGTTTACATACATATCTTCATAGTTCGCAATGTTCGTAGGGCAAGATCGATGGAAGCAGGCGGAATGTAAAGTCTATGGTCTTGGTCCTCTATATGTAAGACCAAATAGATAAGATTTTAGTTACCAGCATGTCGTCTATTGTCCTCCCTTAACTCTTCCTCTTTTTCGACTGCTAACTTGCCCTCACTTCACATAGCTACTCGCTACTTCGGACTCCTTCCTCTAATTCCAGGGCAACCTACTAGCAGACAGATAGCCGATGGACAAACGTGTGACGATTTAGTTACGATCCTCCTGGTTGCCCAATGAGCCATCACACACTTTAAGACATATCTGTATATCGTAGTTGACACGCTGAAGAAGTCTGGAGATCTGTCACGAGCTTGCACGAAGTAGAAAAAATAAGAGATCATAGGAGGGAGTTACGTAATGAAGGAAAGCAACATTGTTTCTGATAAGAAGGTCCAGCTGGACCTCCTCCGTCCGAGAAAAGAACTGGACATCCAGCTGGACCTCCAGCTGGGCCTCAAGGGATATAAATGGTTTTCTGTAGAAGTATATAAAGGGGGGCTCTGTCCTCGATCTTGATCTTCTTCCCCTCGAAGATCAATATTTCATAAGTTACTTTGCGGAAGGTCCTCGAGCTCCCAGTGCTCGCTCTCCTCTTACCTTGCACCACATCTGACATAAACCTACACCACTAGTATATAAGCTTGCCTGATCTTCCCAAGCGAACATACCTCCGTCCTATACCATACGCCAACAGACAAGTGTCAAGAGGTATATCATACATATATCTCATTGCTTAGTTAAACTACGGCTTTCTAATATCTCGTCTCCAAGGCTAGACCTTGTTGGGGACGAGTCGTAACAAGATCGGCGGAATTTCAGTAGATGCTCGAAGAATTTGCCCTGCAGATCGGTTGACTATGTGATCAATCGCAATTTGATTTCTCTGAGAGTGAGTTACGAAATCCGATTTAATACTTATTTCCTTTTGACTGAAAGGCTGCAAAATGTAAAAAAAGACAGTGGAGACGCCGACGTTGGCAAATAAGGTAAATAAGGTCGTTGAAAGTCCAAAAGAGAAGATGTAACTTGCTGACTGTAGATCGATGCTTGATGCATCGGGAAGATACTGGGACTGAAGACGATTGAAGTGTACAGAGGGATAATGACAAAGGAGAGAATTAGTGGAGAAAAGCTCATTAAGGAATAATAATGGAGAGCAGGATCGGATGGCCGAGCTGGAGTCCGACGGGGAACGCGCATGGCGCATATAGAGGAAGAGGTTGGGTCCTCCGTCGGTCATGCTGGGTTATCAGTCGGCGACAAACGAGCTCATGACAACTCTTAAAAAGGAAAGGCCGTTAAGTTCGTTAATTAATATACTATCCATATATGCTGCTGTACAAAAAATGAATAATGGAATAGGAAGAAGTGGTGATGCCGGAAGCTTGGCAAAAGATTTCGGGAGTATCAAAACCATTTTATCGAACGATTGGACCGACGCGCGCGCTGGCTGTCGTCAAACCAGTGGACGAATATTTCTTCGTTTCAGTCTGGTTATCAAACATCCAACACGCCTTCTCTACAACAATCATATTCGGCCAATTCCCTCTGTATCAAGGGCGTCCGCTGCCTAGCTTTCCCATCCCTTCCAAAACGTCCCTGTGACGGCCTCTCGTGGGCATGCCGCACATTCGCTAAGTTCTGTTTACAAACCTTGGGCAACGTCTTCTTAAGCGACCATAAAAGCACCTCGCCTACTTACCTATCGATCTTTGTCTTATTTCACCAGCAACATTAATGAGAGTGGCAGTAATTGGGTCTGGTTTAGGTGGCCTGACGACAGCATACCTGCTTCGTCAGCACGGATTTGAAGTCTGGCTAATAGAGCGGGTAAATATCACCGCCAATTTTTTTTGCCTGGGGAGGTTCATCAGCTAAGTTGATTCTTAGTCGTCTAGCCTTGGCTTCTATTCCGAGTCAATAGAAGTGGACCAATCCTTGGCGGAGATAACGAGAGATAAATCACGGGGACAAAAGTGGATCATCGATGTCCCTATGCGTGGATTTCAAGGAGGTATGTGATTTAGTCCTGTCTAACATACATATATGATGCTGAACAAACCATTGAAAAGGCTACTATCCCAAACTTCTGTCACTATATACCCACCTCGGTCTACCTGTCGTTCCCGTGAACTACACATTCTCTTTTTCATCCTCTCAGTCGACCTATTTCATCCATTCCGGGGCCTCTGGTGCTTCAATACCCTCCCTACCGTCAGAAGCTTTTACCGGTCCTTCCAGACTTGCCAGAGCCTTGATGAAGTTACTCGGGGTAGCGTTATGTTACCTTCTCTTGATTGCCCTGTCCTTCGCAGCGTGGCATGACCTTCTTCCCCAGCCTCTCTCGTCTACGACGTTAACAGTTCGACAATTCACTGCCTATCTCTCCTCTTTCTTGACCTATCCAATTAGGATACCGGCTATAGGGTTATCTCCATGGACGCCATTGGGAAACATTTTCGAGGATTTCATGGGAACCCTCGTCTTACCACTCTTTTCGGCCGTGGGTACCATGACAGCAGCTGATGTCTGGGCTATGCCTGTTCGTCTATTACTCGAATATGTGCATATTACTTTGGGTACTTCTCATTATCATTTAGGAGATGGTTTCTCATCGGCCGATGTCGCGAGGCAGTTATCGGCACCAGTAAAGGACCAAGGGCCAGACTACGTGCGTCTGAAGACGGAAGTTGTTGGGCTGGAATATGCTTTGGGAGGCGGAGTAAAGATCAGGCTGAGATCCGTAGGGGATTTGGAAATGACAGCAGATGAGACCCTTAGAGTAGAGAAGGTTGTATTGGCTACCCAAGCAAGTGTGGCAAGGTGCCTTTTACGGAATTTGGAGAAAAGCCTCAAACAATGGGGGGAAGAAAAGGAAAGGAGAAGGATTGGGAAAATGATCCAGGGGTTGCAGAGTGTTAAATATAGGGTGAGTACGGCTTTTATTGAACAAGAAATACAATCTGACTGTGCTAGGAAACCGTCGTCGTCAATCATATGGACACTTCAGTTCTTCCTCCACTCGCTGATCGGAGAGACATAAATCTCCATCTCCCTTCAGGACCTGGTTCTTTGCAAGAAATTCATCCTTCTCCATCTCCGCCTTACTTTAAGCCCACCTCGGAAAGAATCTACGCTATGGCTACCCAGATCATTTACCCAAAGGATCCCAATGGTCAGCCTGTTTTGCAAACCACAAATCCGGTGATGAGTATAGACTCTAAACGGGTCCTCAGTGTGTCCAAGCTAGAGCGGTGAGCGCTTGTCAGATTCATAGCCAGACGTATTACTTATGCCACTTCTGATAGCGCACTCGCTATATCAAATCCTCATGAGATACTACCCCTTCTTCAACCTCACTCTCTGAATGCCTTAGTGTACTTGGCGGGATCGTATGTATACCCTGGAATTCCGCTCCTAGAAGGTTGCGTAGGAAGCGCCAAGGAAGTGGTAAAAAGCATATTGGAAGGAGAGAAGTATCGTGCTGAAAGCGTACTTAGAGAGGGTCCAGATAAGCAGGGAAAAAGGAAGCAGAAGCAAATTGAGCCTGTTGGGGGGATTGATTGGGAAGTAGGGAGAGGAGGATTGATTACGAAGGCCTGGCGATGGCGATGGAACACGAAAAGGACTTGGAGTTAAGCTGGTATGTCTTGACGGGGCTGAAATAGACCCCATCTATAGTTCGGTCACGTCGACAGCATGTATACAAGAGGGATTAATTTTCATCACATACCGACTTCTGTCGATGTCGATGCGAGGAGTAGAGTTCCATCATTAATATTAGTCAAATAATTATCGTAAATCCACCAATGACTTCCCCACGACTTTTAGCTGGATGACGCCATGTGAAATCAATGGATAGTACATGATGGAGACCTGCTTCTCTTCCGGTCATCCTTGGTTGTCTTCCGAGACACCATTCGCTGGTTTCACCCACACAAGCGCAGCACGCTCGAAGCTCGAAACTAACGCTCGTTCGTTCGCTATTAGTACCCCACGCGATTATATATTGGACCGATCATCCAACTGGCGGTCATGTCCGTGGTACTCGTAGTGTTATTATTAATTATCTTCCAGATTTTTATCTCCTTGCCGCTGTTTCTGCAACTGACTTGGGCTTTTTAAAGCATCTCTTGGTCGTCTATTGTTTGCCCTTTTCTTCTCGAACACAGATATATCACGTAAAAATGCTACAAGAAATTGTTCTTCCCTCTCCTGCCGAGTAAGTAATGCCTTGTCCCGTATCGAACACCGCCAATCTTTTCTTTCCAGCTTCCATGTCCATGTGAGACAAGGGAAAATGTGCGAGCTCGTCACTCCTCAAGTTGCTAAGGGAGGTGTCCGCACCGCGTATGTAATGGTAAGGGGTTTGTTGTGCATAGATGGCAGCAACTCATTGTAATCTGTAACAGCCCAACCTCGTCCCGCCTCTCACTTCCACCGATGCTGTGGTATCCTATAGGGCCGAGCTTGAGAAAATTGATTCCTCTGTCCAGTGGCTCATGACCCTTTATTTGCATCCTGATGTAACCCCCGCTGAGATCCGCAAAGCTGCTAAAGCGGGCATCAAAGGTCAGTCCTCAAGTTGTAGAGACTAAGCCGAGGGCGTAGGGTGGGTGCGAGGCGTATGATCGCTCGAACAGATGTGCTTATATTCTTTACTACCATGCAGGTGTCAAGTCCTACCCTCGAGGGGTCACTACCAACTCCAATTCTGGCATCGAAGACTACGAAGTCTACTACCCCGTCTTTAAGGCTATGGAGGAAGAAGGCATGGTCTTGAACTTGCACGGAGAAGTCCCCAGTGACGCTCACAAGGTAAAGACCACTCAATTTGGAGAATATGAAGTACGTAAAGCTCATCAGAAGAACAGAACATCTCAATCCTCAATGCCGAAGTTCACTTCCTCGAACATCTCCGTAAACTCGCCACCGCTTTCCCCAAGCTTCGTATCGTTCTCGAGCATGCTACCACCTCTGCTGCGGTCGAGACTGTTGCTTCCCTCCCTTCCAACGTCGCCTGTAGTATCACTGCTCACCATCTCTATCTTACCATCGACGAGGTCGCTCCACAACCCCACCACTTTTGCAAGCCTCTTGCTAAGGAGCCCAAGGATAGAAAAGCCCTCCAAGACGCCATCAAGAGCGGGAACGAGAAATTCTTCTTGGGCAGTGATAGTGCCCCCCACCCCTTGTCCAACAAGGCCCCTGCTTTGACTGAAGAGGGTGCTGTGAGCGCTTGTGCCGCCGGTGTATACACCAGCCCCATTTTGATCCCTCTAGTTGCAACCCTTTTGGAAGGTTTCGGCGCTTTGGATAAGCTTGAGGGATTCGTTAGTGGGCACGGAAGGAAGTTCTATGGGGAACCCGCCAAGGAGGGACAGGAGTTAAGGTTGAGGAGGACGAAGGAGGATGAAGGTTTCGTTAAGGGAACATTCAGGGGTGATGGCGTGGAGGTCATGCCTTTTTGGGCTGGCAAGAGGTTGGGTTGGGAAATTGCTCAATAAACAGGATATCTATATTGATAGGATACCTCCCGGGATGTGAGTTGTAATATCCCAAATGATGCATATGCATGGAAATTGAAATGGTACAGTGATTTGACTCTTCTTACAGCTCCAATGGTTACGCTTCTTATTTTCTTATGCGTCAATCCCAAAAGTAACACCCTGCGCGAGAGAGACTTTGCTAGAATAGTTGACAGTAGCAGCAGACCACCTTACGTATTGCTTCCAGGCGTCACCGCCAGACTCTCGTCCCCAACCAGTGGACTTGTTACCTCCAAAACCAGCACCGATTTCAGCACCACTGGTACCAACGTTGACATTCACGATACCGCAATCGGAACCTTCGGGACCCAGCCACTTGCCGAGAGACTTGAGATCACTAGTGAACAAGGCGCTCGAAAGGCCTTGAGGGACAGAGTTGTTGATCTCAATGGCTTCTTCAAGAGTCTCGAATTCGGTAACATAGAGGATGGGGGCGAAGACCTCTTCCTTCCAGCAGGGATCATCCTTCTTTGGTCGAACGACAGTAGGCCAAACCCAGTTACCGCCCTCGACCTCCTTGTCCATACCATTAATCCGCCCTGATCGCTTAGTAAGGATCTCACCACCGCGGGATGTCACAGCTTGAAGCGTTTCCTCGTACTTCTTCACAGCGCCGTCGTTGTGAAGAGGACCGATAAGGGTAGATGTCTGGAGAGGGTCACCCACCATCAAATGAGGGCTAGGTGCTTGGGCATCGTAGACAGGAAGGAGCTTAGAAAGGAATTCTTGCGCAACGGATTTGTGTAGGATGAGACGACGAGTGGATGTGCATCGCTGTCCGGCGGTACCCACGGCAGCGAAAAGAACGCTTTGAAGAGCGAGAGGAAGATCGGCGTCCTTGTCGACAATAACGGCATTGTTACCACCAAGTTCAAGGATAGTCTGTGAGGTAGAGTCAATCACAAACCGATAATACTTGTATGAAAAACTTACCTTGCCGAATCGATCGCTTACAGCCTTACTGACCTCCTTACCGACCTTCTCACTTCCTGTGAAACTCACTGCAAGAACAAATATCAGAGACGGATCAACCATACACAGTGGAAACCAATTTACCCAAAGGGATATCCTCATTACCCACAATAGTCCTCCCGACATCGACACCTCCGCAGACGAGCGCAGCAGTTGCTCCAGGAAGGCCGTTTTTCTCGAGAACGGGCTGGATTAGACGAGTGACAGCGATTGCCGTCAAAGGGGTTGAGGGTGCGGGCTTCCAAATGGTAGAATTACCAGTAGCAAGGGCGACAGTGAGGTTCCTGTGATACCTTTTAGCCAGGAGCCTTTAGTTGGACGAAGTATCAACTCACCAGCCCTATGTTAAGAAGAGTAAAATGGCAAACATATTAGATTATGCAAATTTCTCACGATGATTAAACTTACGTAGACGGCCACCTAAAGCAAACTGTCAGCCTATTCAAGCGTTGAAAACGGGAAGACGAATGACCTACAGGGAAATTGAAGGCAGACAGGATACCCACAACACCCAGGGGATTAGGGACTGGGTGATTTAATTAGCACCGTTCAGACTATCGGCGTCATTTTGAAGCTTACTTTCGTAGATGACATGCTCAGGACGTTCACTTGGGAGGACTCGACCAGTCATAGTCCTTGACAACCCAGTAGCAAAGTCACACTGTCAGGGGTTAGCCACCTCCGCTAATACAGAGTTCGAGCCAGACTTACAACATCAATAAACTCCTGAACCTCACCCTTGCCTTCGCTCTTGATCTTTCCCATTTCCAAACTGACGAGGTTACCGAGCTCCGACACCTTGGCCTCAAGAGCTTCCCTGATTTGGCGAACGACCTCTCCTCGCTTGGGAGCAGGCATGGAGCGAACAATCCGGTAGGCCTCCTTTGACTTGGCAATGGCTGCTTGAGTTTCCTCGACGCTGGCCTATAAAGCACCACGAGGTTAGCTTTGAATAAGATATATGAAGATATGCTAACTTACACTTTTGACTCTAGCCAGAATCTCACCAGTGGCAGGACATCTAGAAACGATCTCTTCACCGGACCCCTTCCATTGACCGTCGAAGACACCGGGGATAGGGGCAGTGTTATCAACAGGAATGTTGAGAGCAGAAAGGACTGCGTGGGCACGAGTTGAAAGCGGACGAGAGCCAGAGGCGATCTTGGTCTCAGCTCCACCAATGATGTTAGACATAGCGCGCATGATGATTGTGTTTCGTTGTTGTCTAGTTGGGAGAAGAGCGAGTGTTCGTCTGTGTGAATGAGGGGCTGTCCAGGAAAGTGAGAGGACAGAAGAGGAGCGCATGTTGGTTGCTTTATATATTTCTTTGAATGGAATAGGATTGTAGAAAGGTGAATGGAAGAACTAGTAGAAGAACTAGTTGGCCCGCTACGTCGTTTTGTCTAGGGCCACTTGACGGACGAACCGACGGACAGAGGCAGCAGCGCGGGTGGCGTATACGCGCACTTGATCGCGGCAATCTCCTGATTCAGTAACCGGCCGCGTGTTTATCAACCTTGCCGAACTCGCTTACGTTTACAAGCCGGTTTACAATAACAGCATTTCATTACAACCCAGATATAATTGCCTTCTAATCACAAAGCCTACCAGCTAACAGCCATCCGATTTCGGTAATTCCGGGCATGCGCGTCATCTAATCTTTCGGCGCTCTTAAGCAGAGAGTCTCCATTCCTGTCGCCTTCCTCGTCGCTGATAACAACTTCCGCAACCCATCCATCTCCTTGCTCAGTTCTTCCGGACTTTGTTGTCGGCCGTATACAGATCCGATAGTGTCGTAAATTTGGCTAAGATTATCGCTCGCTTGCGCGGAAACATATAAGCTGACGACAGAGTGGAAGTATTCAATCTCGACGGTTGCCTGCAAAGGCGTGATTTGGTACCAATATCAGTACTTCTGTATTGACATCACAAAATCAAATTGTAAGCGCCACTCACAGTGAGCATCCCTCCTGGCCCGTACTTTTTGATTTGCTGGAAGCAACTCAGAGCAACCCTTGTGATGCCTTCAATCAAAGCCTGAATAACTCTGGGCACCAGGGTTGGTGCGATGTCTCCAGTTTGTGCATGTGCTTCAACTAATAGGAGTATGATTTTATGCATATAAGGCCGAATTTCTGAGAGTTGAATTGTCAGATGATCGGAGATTTTAGGTGAATACAGATAAGAAGGTTACTGACCTGCTGGCTTGCCCGCGTTCACCCAGTCTGTGTCATGTAACACTGCTTCTCGGATAATCTTGCCCAGCGGCTCGGCTCGGAGAGTAATATAGGCTTTGAAAGCCCGAGCATCCATGCCTTCGATCATCTGCAGCAAGAGATCCTCCTGCTTGGCCATATCCACGTCGAGAACTTTGCTGACTTTCCTACATATTGCTTTGAGCGAAGTTTCTTGCATTTGATTAAATTTAGCGAGGGAAACAAGCAATCGAATTTCCTGTTGAATCGTAAATGAGCGCCTATATCGATATCCGACAAAACCGCTTACAGGGTGTTGTACAACAGAGACATCCGTACCCCTCCTTCTTAACAGCCTTTTTCGCTGCTCCACATCTGCTCCCGATCCATCTCGCAAGTCCACGTCCGTCGCCTTCATGATCCCGTCATATATGTGGCACTGCGTCTCAACAAAGTCCTCTCTAATCCTAATCTTTAGGGCGTTTGAAAAGCTCCCCTTATCTCCCTGGCGACTTGCCGCCATATTTTTTACAGCAGAAATAATACGAAGTTGGAATTCGTCTACGAGAGCGAGATAGCGTATGGCTCCCTTAGGATTTGTAGCCTGAGACCAATCCTCAAGACCATGCAAAACTTTGGCGTCTACATACCAACACAGTATTAGCTTATTGCCTCAAGGGATAATAGCGCAACATACCCCTAGCCCAAACTACGCCAATTACCTCCCTCATCTTCCATTTCATACTCTCAACCAATCCCTTCATGCCATTCCCGGAGTCATTCACGACTTCGTGACCTGCCAGTTCTCCTGCGCAATCAGATATATCTTCTACCAATTTCTCCGCAAAATAACAGGCAATAATGACAGAAGTTCTGGCTGGAACAAAAGATGGAAGCTGAGTGTTGCTGTCTTTGCGAGGCGTCGATTCAGCGACAGCCGGATCAGACAACTTGAAGAATTGCGAGAGTAGAGAGCTGTAAAGTTTAACGATTTCGAGAGCCATAATTCGGCAAGTATTGGCAGGACGGTTTGAAGCAGCAATGCTATCAGACGAATCGCGCTATTCTATTGTCAGTAATGGTCCTAACACCGGTCTGTGGGAAAACATTTGCCTTTCTGAATTTTCCATCCATACATGCTTTCCCGATCCTCCAGAAGCCTGCGAATGACTTCGCCACATACTCCGAAAGCTGCTTCACGAGGAAATGGACGGCCAACCATGCTGCATCAACCGTGGTCGCTACGAAAAAGTTAACATCCGATTTCAGGCGACGTCAAGTAGTAGGCTAACTCACGAGCAAGGGAGTTTAACGCATACTGTGGCGAAGATAACTGCCGTCTCAAGAGGTTCAGATAAGCAGTGGAGGTGGAGGGCTCTCTGGCGCATTCTTGCTCTGCGACTAAGGTGAGATCAGTTTGGTTAATTCTTCATAAGATCGAGGACGAACTCCTAGCCCGTTCTTGAGACTTCTCATACATGATCTTTATGGTACTCAATATGTGTCCATGTTGGTATTCGAGGTATGTCCAAGCAGGTTCATCGCTCTGATCCAGCTCGACCAAAATCCTGATCATAGAAATAAGCATACTCTTCTGATAATCGATTCTCAGAAGTGGGACTCACTCAATGGTCCTTTCTTGTTCTTCTACGCCTCTAGAGGCTTCTTTGAGGCCGCTATCAAGTTTTGCTCTCATATCACCCATGATTTCCTCTACTGAACTCCATACTTTATCGAATACCCTTTTTTGCTGTTCTCTTGATGCATTAACGCCTGGTATAAGTTGCCCTGAGCGAGAATTATGCAGGAAAAGACCTTTTTTATAGTCTCGCAGAGCCAAATCATACTTTCCCTAATAATCACTTAGTACCAATTCCGGACACATATACGCATATATACATACTGCGTTGATCGATTCTAGCAGCTGTCCTGGAAGATTGAACAGGAACTTTGATTTCTCAAATACACCTAGAGTAGATCTCAATTTGGAGGCTTTGACAGCGTTCTCCAGTACAGGTAGAAACACCTGGTCGGCTCGATGGGCAGCAACTGAGGAGCGAGTCAGTAATCATTCACATCACCTGAATATTCATTGGGCACCTTTGAATATTTCCCTCAGTTCTCTAGTACCGTGGTCTGATTCATCGGCCAGAAATCCCTCCGTCATATCACGATACACAACTAAGAAGCACGTCAATATAATTATCCTCCCTAGATGAAATTAAGACTATGTACCATCGCTCGATGCCTTTACAGCTACAAACCGGTCAAAATTGTCTTCGACGAGAATCCTCACAGCCTCCGAACGGCTCTCAATAGCCCTTTCAAGGTTGTTAATGCCTTTTTGCAGATCTTGATATGAAGCATCAGGGTGGTGAGCGGAGAGGAAAATCTTCGGATCAAATGCCTTGGAGGATAGAGAAGTAGCTGCACCTGCAAAGAATGTGCCGTCAAGTACCGGACTCGGTAGTTAGAGCGTTACAACCTACGTGTCTTGATATCCAGGTCTGTCACGCTGTTAAGTCTGATGGTAAACGCCGTCGCTGACTATGCCCATGGGCGACTTACCCAGTCAACGTTCCTCTCAGCCCCAGAGGATCACTGACCTCACTGGCTCCACCATCTTCACCAAGTGTGCCAGTCCCAGCAAGTGGCCCGTCCTTCTCGTGGTCGACTTCCTCCCAATGCTCGGGATAAGGCGTGGATATACCGTAGAGTTTGAGCACTAATGACCGCGGAAAGTTATTAGGGACGTCTTGTTCGTCACCGCCCGACTCACATGCAGCCTCGTCGACGTCGCGTCGGCTCATGATGATACGTAGCAGTTTCTTGCACAGCCGTCGTTGATCTTTGCTTTAATCAAGGCAATTCTGTGATGAATACGAGGTTTTGATAGCTCAACTATTCAAGATGCTTATGGAAAGTATTCGATGTAGTTAAAGCTGGAACTGGTGCCCTCTTCAGCTTGTTACTATCAGGCGTAAGTTAATCGACGCAAACAGTTCCAACATTCGGCAATTGCGACGCGCTACGCACCGAGATCGGGACAGCGCGCACACGATCCGTCTGTTTTATATAGACAAAATTGGTTGACAAAGCGACAAAGCGCCCGCTTCGTTCCTAATTAATTTCCATGGGATACATGGTTCGTCATGCTATGAAGCTACAACATACATGCAAAACTGACATGAGAACTCCGGCATGAAGGAGATATGAGGCCATTATATAGCTAAGAACCAGCTAAGAGTTTGTAAGACTATATATGATGAACATCGTGGCCCTTTTTCAATTAGAAACTAAGTATCAACGTGACGCTGCCCTCTGACTCAAGACGTTTCCCTTCGTACGCCTCGTCTTTTCTTGCCTCCCCCTTCCTCTTATCCATCCCAGCCTTCGACCTTCTTTCTTTGCAGGCTTCTCCGGCTGCGATTCCTCGGCGTCGTCATTCGCGTCCATCACGATCCTCCCCACAACATCATCCTCCCCTTCTGCATCACAGTACTCGTCAGGCACATAGGTGAATGGGCCTGCCTGAGCGGCGGGATGAGGGTTAAAGATGGCCTCAATGACAGTTTCAGGCGGGAGATCATGCATGTCTGAATGTCTAGCAGGACGTCCGCGTCGCAAATGGTGAGTATGGTGCTGATGAATTCGGTGAGGGAAATCTTGTAAGGAAGGGATCAAGGGGGACGGTTTTGGCGAAGATGTTTGGGGTACGTTAGGGTGAAAACTGTCAGGAGAACTACCCCCAGGATGGGGAAGGGGAGTATTGTGATTACTTTGGCGGTCTGGAGACTGAGACGAGCATCTTCGAGGGCTACCCGTTTCGCGAGGTGGAGTGTAGATCGAAGATTCGTTCTGGAGATAATGCTCATATGGTTCATAATGAGTCCCTGAAGTCTGCGTACGTGTCAGGCCTAGAGACTGGACACTCTGATTACCCCTCCATGAATAATATGAGGATGAAGTCATTGCTGTCAAGTTCGTGCGTGTTCGCTCGAGAGCATTGGTTGATCCCGAAGATGAGCCAGAGGGAGATTTAATGAGTTGGACTTGGGAGCGATCAGCGCCGTATAAGAACTTCCGGCTTAAGAAAATACGTACGGTCCCCTCGAATACTTTCATGATTATCCGCCAATAGGTCTCCCACCCCTGTAACGTGATGCCCTTCCTGCATAGGCGGACTACAACTCAAATTAACTTGTGCAGCTATATATGGAGGTACGAGATCAAACTTACGCGACCCAATCCATCTCTCCTCCCACCCATTGCAGCTCCACTGTCACCTTAACAGTAGCATTTGTCCTACTCCCTTTCAACAGAAATCTCCTTGTCATCCGGCCTTTTCCTGCAAATGGTGCCAGATCAATGTCAATCATTCCAAACTTGGTAGGAGACTTTTCCAATCTTCTTTCTTTCCGTGTTTGCTTCACATCCTTCTTCTTGGTATTACTACCGGCTACTGCACTTAGGCCTGATGTAACAGATTGAACAGCCGACTGTGCAATGTTTGAAGATGATCCTTCGCCACTAAGTGACGGAGAAGGTGTTGAAGATGTTTGCTGAGCTTGAGGTCTGGCAGGATACTGTAAGATTGTGAGTTCCAAACCGGAATCCGACATCGGCCCATTACCCAGAGTTAGGGATGGCTGCCGCCCTTTTGGGGCGTTGGCTGCAGAAGATGGAGATTTGCTTAGCGGAAAGCGGAGTATATGCTGAAGCTCAAAATCCCATTTGCAACAATGAGACCTCAGAGGCTGTATTGGAGTTTCACCTTTTCTATGCGTGGAAATTGAGTAGGCGTCCTTGGACCTCAACATAGAAGGTCCGGGCCCAGAAGATGATCTCAAGCGCCGTGTTATTGGTCTTTTCTGCTCTTCAACCGGCCAGTCTGTGGTGCCACTAGAACTGGTATTGGCAGTTGCAACGGACGCTGACCTGCGAAGCATGTTAGGCCTATGCAAGTCGACAGGATCAGCCGGATCGAGAAAGCCGGAGTATGATGGGGTAGTACCTGACCGAACGGGCGCCGGCAGGCGATGGTTGGTTCCCACTGCTCGAGGGAATGGAACAGAGAGATGATTCTTCCTGGACGCTTGGTTCGGAAGAAAGGGGATTGATGGGGAAGCAGAAGTCGGTTTGCGAATGTTGACCTGAGGACCTCCATTTTCCTGGCTGTTTGACGATTTTGAACCCCAGCTTCCTTGTTTGCTGACCTCATTGCTTTTGCTATCTTTGCTATTCGCTTCATCCATATCTCCCTCTCGTGAGCTAATATCATCAAATAACTCTTCCGGTTCTTCTATCAACAAGGGGGATTCTGCAGGTGGAAGTGTTCCGCCTTTGGGGCTTGAAGTGATGAATTGTTTGAGAGGAGTTGGATCTGACCTTTTTTTCTCTGGTCGAGTAGAGTTTTCTCCTAACGAAGCCGGAGGGAGAGAGAAAGCTTTATCAGGAGGACGTTGTCGGCGGCTGTCATGGGATATCAAGGATCGAGGCGTAGGCGGGACAGGTATAGATGATGATGTAGATGAGGTCAGGATTGAGATGGAGGACGTCGAGGGGTTTGCTAATCTCAGATTAGGAAGGGAAGGCTTTATCTTGGGACCAACTGTTATTTGTCAGTAAATTTCCCGGGAATTCTCGGTATATAACGTACTAGGAGCGTTCCCTTGAAGTTCTAATGAATCCCTTCCCTTAGGGCGCTTTCCCCGAAACTTCCACTCTGCTGCGAACCCTCCTTGTAATTGCGGTACATTGTTCACTTCATGAAGCACCACCACTGCATTGAAGATGGCATATCTTTGATTCTCAAACATGTGTTTGAGTTTCCTCGTTATCGGTCGGGAATGCTCATTTTGATGCGGCAGAGTTGCGTTAGAGGCAGTTTGAGCGGCGGGAGTCATCGAAAGAGTAGAAGGAAGCGCCGTAGAAGATGCGGACCGAGATGCGGGGCCATCTTGCAAGTTTTGTCGCTGAATGCCATTGGCCATAGTGATTATAATGAAAGAGGCGGGCGTCGCAGGAGGGATGTCGTTGTAACACAAAGGGAAGGCGATGGACGGGCGGCAGATTCAGATCAGGGGTTTTGTAATAAAGTGCCGGACGGCGGATATGCAGTTATACGTTCCACGTGGTGTTCTTTCCAGATTGGCTGAGTCTGCGGCTGGATATAGAAGAGACAGTGGGTGTTTGACGTCTCCACCGACCGACCCTCGTTGACTATGACGATGAGACCTTCGCGCCGCGAAACAAACAATCCTTTCCCCAAAATTATCTGATTGATGAGCGTGAGATATACACCACAGAGCGGTCAGGGTCCTTTGGGTCGTATCTGTGACTTTGCGTTTCAGAAAAGCCCGCCCATGATTTTCGTGAAGACGCGTAAGCAGTATATAAGGACGTGGAGTAGTAGTGTTGTCGCAGATCACAAAAATGCTGATCACCGACGCCGAAAGCCGAGGATGACAAGTTGGCCGCAGGCACGGGAACTTTGGGAAGGCGTTGAAGAGAAAGCTGAGGGCTGAATACCGTGAGGCGATTGCGAAGGGAAAAGATGAAGTGGAGATGGATAGCTGGGCACTGAACCAAACAGCAATTTATATTCATTCTCCCCTTCTTCTTGACCTTCCCTCCGTTGTTCCCAACTAATAGGGATTGGGCGACGTCTCCCGCCGGCTCTGTCACACTGAACCCTAAACATGCCCTCCACTTTTTCAGACCCTCTATTTTTAAGCGTTTTTTGCGCATCTGTCGAGCTATTGCCGGTCGCGGCGGTCGGTGCGGTCGGTGATTTGTCAATTGGGTTATTAATCCATGCACCATAATTGTGCGCCCGCCGCCTACGTTCGTGCGTAATCATGGCTGGTATCTACATGTCCCTCACATGTGACTTCAATTCATATCTTACACACCTAAAATAGCAGAGGCCAAGTTGTGGACGCGCAAACATCAACTTATTACCGGAAAAAAGAATGACGAACGAGAGTGCTAAACGCCAGATGTCTATCCGTCTCAAAATCATCTGACGCTCCATATGAAAGATTTGAATGCTACGTATGTTTGAGAGTAGCAACAGTTCATCTAATCTCGCTTCTCCAGCATCCAGCAGCATACACAGATGTTTCGGCGTAGCCTCGAACAGCTACTGCAGAATGACAGTTAATCAGAAGCAAAGGGGAGTTCTCTGCCTACCACCAACCAATCGTCATATAGGTAAAATAGGCAATTATGGATAATTGTTTTTAGGATAACCGGGAGTTCTAGTTAATAATGCGCAGAACCGACGAGAGAGATAGGAAAAAAGGTACATCATAATAAGATCGGATAGATAGACTTTTAGTTACCCATCGCATGCCATCTATTATTATTCTTCCTGCTGTATTTTCCTCTCTTCTTATTCTGTTACTTCTGACTCTGAATTCCTACCATTAGCTGCGAGGCAACTTCACGAGAGAAAGGCCGAAGGGACCGACAAATGTTGAGTGGTAGAAGGTCTATTATGAAGATTCGCTCTACGAATATAAGTATGTATAATGGGGTTGTTCCGTCTTCTTAGCTTGATAACCCCTCCTCCGTGGTGGTCCTTTAATCCCGCATCCTTTTAGCAGAGAGATACGAAAATAATTTCGTGCTTCTTCATTGACGGGATGAAGGCAGGTGAAAAAGATACAAAAAGCAAAAAAGATGATCCCGGGCGGGATCGAACCGCCGACCTCCTGTGAAGACATTCGATGAATGTTAGACAGGTATGGTGACCAACTCCATCACGTGACCATTTTGTTGAAATTACTCCTTGATAGTTAAACACAACACAAAGCAACAAGCATTTGGGTGTGGATACTCGCCTGCGAATCAATGGCTGAAAATAGTATGCAAATGGCGTATCAAGAGGAGGCAGCAGCTATGATATGGAGGTGTACTATACAACAACCCTCCATGAAATTAATTCTATATAATCATGACAAAATGGAGGATTCATCTGCTATGGGTATATCTTAACAAAAAATAATTAAAAGGACAATAATAGTTGAACATAATGTCAAAGGAGGGAAGCACGACAGGACTGATCAAGACCTAATAACTTCGAGAAAAGTTCATCCAATAGCCAGTAACCGGCAGCCTGCTCACCTACTCATTCCTCCCCCGGAGACAATCTCCTACGATCACTCTGGCAACTTCAGCCCTCCTAATGGTGTAGCTTTTCAATCTCTCTCCGATCTTGGTCGTTCCTGCCTTTGGGCGGTTGATCATCTTCTACATAAGCGGGTCCTCGGAGAATGATAACTTCTGGGATAGAATCCTTGGGAGTAGAGTTGATAGTGGTTGTGGAGAGAAGGTCGGTGGAAGGGGAAGTAGGTGGAGACACGACGGTGGATGCTTGCTGAAAGAGGTGTTCGAGGCCTTCTTTATCCAAGAGCGGACTGCGAAGGAGCTATGGGAATCTGAATGAAAAAATTAATGTGTGAGTTTGAAGCACTGCAATGTCTTACTTTCCAGGCAAGAGGCCTGACCTTGTGGTTTTCACCTATTCCCATAGTGCTAACGGCGATCACTCGAGGAACTTGCTGACCTTTCTTGTGGATCTCTGCAAAGACATGAAGAAGAGCCACTGTAGCACGCGTGCATAAATCAGGAACATCGTTGATAAAACCTCGGCGAGTAAATTGAGACTTTCCGCCTGAAAATGCCATTAATCTTCAGCTGAAGCCAGAACTGGATGGAGAAACGTACCGATCGATGTTACCAACAGATCTACCTGACGGTCAAAGAGCTGCCTGATATCTTCTTCTACAGTACGTCGTCCTTAATCAATTGTAACCTACCGGAACGGATGTACTGGGCAAGATTAGAATCGAAAGACAAAGCTTCCGGCTTTCGCAAAAAGGAGAATAACGGTCCATTGCGTTGAAGAGGAAGAAAGAAGCTGGATGACTGTGTGGTATCCAATACCTCGAGAGGCTCCAATGAATGCGGCGTGCATTGTAGGTCGTACGCTTACTTGGGTTGTGTAGATTCGAACAACAGCTGTTCAGTGGCAGGACTGTAAGGATGATGAACCCGAAGGTATACGGCGAAGACACAATGGGGTTTGATGTTTGAACAAGCATTATCCGCTTGTCTCATATACTTTCGGCATGCTCGGCCATCGGGCAGGATGATAAAACAGTTGAAGAGCTGTGCCTCTGAGGAAGCGATGAGGCGCATTGTTGTTCTTTTGCTGTCGATGTCAAAGATCAAAGGTGTTTCTTATTGCCTCGGTGAGCCTCGGCGTCGTGTTGTTGATTAACTGGTGATTATCGGCGGGCATTGGCTGTAAAATGATTATCAGGGATTGGCCTTACCAATGGCCGCGAAAACGACACACACGGCGACCGCACCTATTATTATAGCCGTACGTATATATGAAGGCCGATGTTTATAAATTACGTAACGCAATAACCTCCATCTTCGCGTTGTAATGCAATGGCCCTACGGCCATGTTACATCACTTTGGTTCACTATAGGTACTTAGTCCAACCTAGGCTAGCTATCTGTGGGGTTCTCCTTAGATATAATCTATCTTCGTATATGCAGCCTTATAGGCAAACGCTTTATAGCCCAAATACAGCAGGACTGTATCAGCAACACCAGCGTGCTCGACATGAGACCCGAGCTTAACTAATTGTTACCACTATACCAAACTATCACCAGATACATAGGGTATTTCCATCGTATGTACTATGACCACCACAGCCAAACCTTTGGGATGCTATATTCCCTAGCAGCCTTTACCGTCGTAAAGTCCGTCATCAGCCTTGGATATCATGGGTGGAGGCCGACGGAACCTAATGAATGCATGTCCGTGGGAGACTTTAGGAGTTTTACCCTACAGCGTCTCGGTAGTCACTCGTGAAGTCGGTCTCGAAGTGTGTCAGAGTTCTTTGCTGTTCACTTCTCTTCTAAACAGTCGCGTCTGAGAGAAACAACCAGCCCGTGCCATGTCCAGTACTCCTGCTGAAAAGGAGCATTGGCGCTTTGTGCTCCGTGCTTTTGACGGGTATATGCGCTACCATGTAAGCTGCATGCTCTTGGTTGGGCAGCATTGCTAATAGGCTATATAGCTTTCTGCCAATCACGCTAGAAGAATGGCATTTATCACTTTGCCGAAAGCAGAGAAGGAGGTCTACGAGCTGATTGGTTACCGGGAGAAACTAGAAGCAGTAGACGAAGGAATTCGACGGTAAGTTATCTTCTGTCAGCCAGGTTAAGTGTTCCATCTGATTGGCCTTCAATGTAGCAATTCTGACTTTATTGACGAGATGATCGCCAATCCTGTGTTTTCGGACATGCTTTCAGGCTCTGATGACAGCCAATGTGCCCCTGGAGACTACACGCATTCTCATGTAGATTCTCCTTCGCATGATCATTCACAGTCTGCATCATCCGCGCACTCCCACTCTCACTCGTCACCCAAATCCCAATCCAGTAAGACAGAGGGAAAACGATCTCCAGAGTTGGATATTGCCCAGGATAAAGTACGTTCGACCCTGCGGAGTTTCGTCCGTGACTGGACCAAGGAAGGAGAGGATGAGAGGAATGCCTGTTATGCTCCATGCTTGGAAGCTCTCGAACGCTACTTCCCTCAAAAAAGCTCTGCTGGCGAAAAAGAAGTAGAAATCATCATTGATGGAGAACACTCGAAGCTTTGTAGAAAGACAAGAGAAAGATCAGACGTCAAAGTCTTGGTGCCAGGGTGTGGACTTGGAAGATTAGCGATGGAAATAGCTGCTCGTGGTGGGCCTTCCCTGACTGCATCGTTACTGTCATATGTGCAGTTGGCTCACGTGTAGATTTATAGGATTCTTTTCCCAAGGTAATGAGTTCAGCACATATATGTTGATCGCCTCCGATTGGGTTTTAAATCAGTATGTAATTCTGGATATGGATCTCTTCTGACATTCTTAGGACAACGACTGCTGAGTCTCATGCGATTTTCCCATTTTTGCATTCTTTTTCGAATCATCTCACTACTGAACATCATCTTCTTCGCTCTGTGAGGATCCCTGATGTTTGCCCAGTCAATATTTTCAGCCAAGGGCGACCTGGCCCCTTTTCACTAGTGGCAGGGGATTTTGAAGAAATCTATGGGCCGAAAAATTGGGGTTTAGACGGGGACAGGGAACACGAGTCTGAAGACCTGGAGAATAACCAAGGGCAATGGGGTGCTGTCGTGACTTGTTTTTTCATCGACTGCGTGTGTCGTATCTCAGTAATCTGGTTCAAAGCTGATATAAGCATACAGGCTCGTAATGTACTCAATTATCTTCGAGTAATCCATTCCCTGCTAGCAGATGATGGGGTCTGGATCAATGTTGGTCCTCTTTTGTGGCATTTTGAAAACTCGCCCACAACTTCGGCGAAGGGGGAAGGAAGCATTGAGCTAAGTTTGGGCGAGGTCAAAGAGCTAGCCAGAAGGATAGGATTTGACTTGAGGGTGTGTTTACATTAAATTCGTCAATTTTATTATGGGTGGCTGATTTTCTTTATAGGAGGAAAAAATGATAAGGTCAACTTATACTGGTATCCCTGAGAGTATGCTGAGACACGAATACAACGTATGTGACTCGTTCATTCATCTCAATCCCAAACTGACTCTAATGATGATAGGCTGCTTTCTGGGTGGCAACTAAAAGAAAGGCAGAGTAAGGCATCCAAGAATAGAAGTCTGACTATGGGGGAACCACACGGCACATTGCTTCGCAATTGTTTTCGCTGGAAGTTATGTATGGTACATGATAGATTGGATATTCATCAACCCATCATCTGTGGAATGTTTGAAACATAAAAGCTTGCATATAATAACCCAAAGAAATATGGAACATTATCTGTGTATATATATCGCAGCACATGGAAATATGAAAAAATGCAGTTGAACAAACGGACCGGAACTCATTTTCTTATCTAATTTCTTCTTCTGACCTTCTCCCTCCTAATCTATAACGTTCGCCGCTTACTGAGTCTTCCCTTCCCTTGCCAATCTATTGCCGATGTGGCCCTTGTTTTTGAGATGGACTTCAAAATTGTTGAGAGTCTCACCGGGACCGAGAGCGTAGATTCGACCTGGGCTACATCGAACAGTTAGCGACTATTGTACCTGTTGTACCGCTTGTCCATTGCATCAACTCACCAGTCATTACATTTGGCTCTCCATTCTGGAGGTGCATCTGGTTGATCCGCCGGTCGGGGCTTTTGGATGACCAAGAACGAGTCTCGGGAATATTTTGCCCTCATATTACCGAGAGCTCTCTGAATCCACATCGGAACCTGTAAAAGAATGGTTAGCAGAATGTGATGGTTACATCTCCATAAGACTCACTTCGATAGTTTTCCTTCCCGAGCCAGGGGACGCAGCCGCCGCCATCCCCGGAGTTCCAATTGGCACCACAGAGGACCTTGCCGCAGGTGTCTCAATCCTGCCCACCGCCGTTTTCTTCCTATTCTTCCTTCCGCCAAAAGTTGAGTCTGAGTCATCACTCCCGCTGTCGCTCCCACTATCACTATCACTATCGCTTCCAGAAGAATCGGAATTCTTCCTTTTCTTCTTTTCGATATTATTGTCAGAAGGGGGTTTGGAAATCGGGAATGGCATTCCGACTTCATCAGGCTTAGCAGACTTCGGTGGTCGTTCATCAACGTCATTATGACTTTTGCGCTTCTTGAGAATTGACGTCTGATCGGTCTGCGAGATTAGATGAAGTGATGATGGGAGAATTTCCACCTTGCCGGAGAGAGGAGTAGAGGGCTCAGAAGGCGAATCGGGAATTCTATTATGATGACTGGCCTTCTTCCTCCCGGATGCGCTCAATGCGCCATTGATGGATTGCTCGTCCGCCGAGTCGTCCAGATATCCTTTCTTATGGCCTTTCATATCGCCTGTGGTGGGAGTACCGCCATTGACAAGAGGTCCTTCTCGTATAGGAATGGGACTGATCGCTCTGTTCTTAGGGGGCCTACCAAGGCGCTTGCCTCGGGCAGAGATATGAGGCAAATGAGGTGCAGGAGACGCGGATGCGGGAATAGGAAGGTCTTGAGCCAAGAGATTGATGTTTGCCTCTGCGGCGAGAGCAGCACCACGCCTTCGACTGGTAGGAACAGAGTCTCGAACAGGGACGTTATCGGTTTGGAACAGAATAGGAACTCCATTGGGACCGAGGTTGTTGAGCAAAGTGCGTTGGGTCTTAATGGGCTCTCTCTCTGGAAGTACGATACCACGTCTAGCACGGCCAGCTCTCTTCTTGCGTTTCATCTCCTTCTCTCGTTGTGACTCGAGCAATGCTAACTGATCGGGACCAAGCTCATTGAAGATGGGGGTGTATGATGCCATGGCAATGTCTTCTTTACGGAGAGTGGTAGTGACAGGAGGCAGGAAGGCGCCGCGCACTTCATCGTCAAGAATAACAGAAGAGCTATCAGTGTGGCCGACAAGAAAGAGGGAGCGTTGATAAATGAGGATCTGTTCGCGAATATCGTGTGCGATAGCGGTCCTAAGGCCATTGTCAGTTGTATTTTTGCATGAGGGTTAATATCACGTACGCAAATTCCATGCTCAAGC
>NC_026745.1:1943883-1976383 GCF_000149245.1 Cryptococcus neoformans H99
GTCGTCCTACCAGAACGACCCATGGAGAAGTTTGCTAGAGGTCTTGCTCGTGGCGTTTGCTTTGCGGACGTTGTTGAAGGGCAGGACGAGGGGCGATGAGGAAGGCAAGAACTTTATCAAGCTTACAGAAAAGGTGAGGGTTCAGTTCGCAGTCGGGGCGGTCGAGGCGCGGGCGCGCGTCGCAACTTTATGCTCATCCAGTTGTTTTTTCTTTTCCAGGAAATTGACGAGCTCGTGGACGACTTTCAACCACAGCCTCTTATCGATGAGCCTGCAGAGATCGACTCATTTACGCTGGAGAGTGTCCCCGTCATCCATGGTCCTAACGGTGCCCGTGTAAAACTCGCTCCTACTGGCAAGACTGTACGTCTCGTTTTTATGTATCTGCAACGAAGAGATTCGTGCTTAATCCCCTGTGGCAGGTCCTGAACATGGCCATCCCTGATTGGGTTGGATTTGTTGAAGATGACAAGATGAAGGAGGTTGCCATCGACACCCTCAAGGAATACGGTGTGGGTACTTGTGGTCCTTCAGGCTTCTATGGTACCATCGGTAAGTCGCTTTCTATGCCTTATATTGTGGAGTTGAGTTAATCATTTTTTAGACGTGCACCAGCAATTCGAAGCGCGCGTTGCCGAATTCCTTGGTACCGAATCCGCCATCATCTATTCCCAGTCGTTCGCTCTCATCTCTTCCGTCATCCCGGCCTTTGCCAAGCGAGGCGACATTATTGTTGCCGACCGCGGTGTTAACTTTGCCATTCACAAGGGTCTTCAGCTTTCTCGATGCCAGATTAAATGGTATGCCCACGGCGATATGAAGGATCTTGAACGTGTCTTGCAGAATGTCGACAAAGAAAGGAAGCGCAAGGGCGCCAAGTTGACCAAGATGTTTATCGTTGCTGAAGGTATCTTTGAGAATGACGGCATGATGCTTGACCTGCCTAAAGTCGTAAGCCCCAAACTCTCTAGTAAAACCTTGGCGGAGCTGACGACTGAGTAGATTGAGCTCAAGAAAAAGTACAAATACCGGCTCATCCTCGACGAGTCTCAGTCTTTTGGAATGATCGGTCAGCACGGTAGAGGTATTACCGAATACTATGACATTCCCGTAAGCCCGCGCCGTCTTCCAACGAAATGTGCGCTGATTCTTTTATTTAGGCTGCTGAGGTCGACATTCTTCTTGGTTCCATGGCCAACGGTCTTGCCACTGGTGGTGGTTTCTGTGCTGGCTCCAAGGTCGTCTGTGTTCATCAACGTATCAACTCATCCGCATCTGTTTTCTCTGCCTCTCTCCCCTCTTTGCTCGCTACCACTGCAACCCACGCAGTCAACGTTCTCGCTTCTCAGCCACAGCTCATGTCTGCTCTTCAAACGAATATTGCCATCTTCCGCCAACAGCTTGCCCGCCTTGAACCTAGTGAGGAGGGTGACAAGCCCAACAAGGACGCCATCATCTCCATTCCTTCCCACACCTCTTCTGCACTCATACACATTTTCTTGCTCAATCCTCCACCGACGATGGAGGAGGAAGAAACGCTGTTGCAAGATGTTGTAGACGAAGCTCTCAACTCTCATGGCGTGCTTGTCACCCGTGCTAGACGCTTGAGAGGACAAGAGATCTTTGAACCTGAACCCAGTTTAAAAATTTATATCAGTGCTGTGTGGAGCAAGAAGGAAGTGGAAAAGGCTGGACAGGGATTAAGATCGGCGCTTGTCAAAGTCATTGGCAGTGAGTCATTGTTGGTTGATGCCTTGTTTGATACGAAACGAACAATTCTTCGCTGACGCTGTTTTCGACTTTTTCAGAGAAAAAATAAGAGAAGAAATATAGAATGAGACTTTGGGGGACTTTGGGTGATGTGATAGTTTTACTATAATATATTTTGGTCTTGTGCATTTTTACCATTACTGCAACGCTGCCTTCTTTGTGGGAGTCTTTCTTAATCGAGATGCGCTGTCGTTTCTTACTTGCCCGTCAATTGTCTGGCTCGTGCAAATTAATGGCCATATTATTGCATATGCCCCTGGCTAAGTATGCAAAGGCACATACATACATCAGATGATTGCAACAAGACGTTGTATGACACAACAGCTGGAAAAATGCTTTTGTGGAAGAGGGTAAATATTATTGCCGCAAACTGTGCATTGATACCAAAACTGCCCTATGCCTAAAGGAAAAATGCAATCTTGCTAAAAAAAAATGTAAATGCTCTATCACTCTCTTATTGCTCTACACGGTCGGCAACGCCGTCCTCCTGACAGCCATTTCCTTGTCTTCCAACCATCCCTTAACCTCGTCAATTCCAACTTCACCCCTGTGGAAGATACCAGCCGCCAACGCCGCTTCCGTACCAGTCTCCCTGAACACCTCCTCAAAGTCTGCAGGACTTCCGGCTCCAGAGGAAGAAACCACGGGGATACCAACCGCATTCTTCACGAGCTTGACGAGATCAAGGTCAAAACCTTGACCGGAACCGTCCCTGTCCACAGAGTTGAGCAAAATCTCACCCGCACCGAGACGCTCGACACCCTGAGCAAGCTGAACGACATCGATATCTCGCACGGCACGACCGCCAGAGATGGTGCATTGGTACCACCAAGCTTTGCCTTTTTCTTGAGGAGCGGTACGGGAGGTAGCATTGTCACCAATGATCAAGCTCGCTCGGTGCTTGGCGGGGAAGGATTCAAGCCAGCCGGGGGCAGAAGTGTCGACGTAAACTCGTTTGGGGTCAATGGAGACAACGACGGCTTGTCGTCCGTAACCTTTGGAGATGGTCTCGATACCAGTCTTTCCAGTCAAGGCAGGTTCACCTCGAGCTTCACGCTCAAGCATCTCCTCAACAGCGATGACGGCCTCGCTACCAATGGAGACCTTGTCAGCTCCTGAACGGAAGTAGGCACCGGCGACTTCTAGAGCAGGGTGGAAGGTACCATCCGGGTCGGTAGTGTCCTTGATACCGCCACCAATGGTAAGAGGCACAAAGACGGTTTCTGCGGCAGCCCTGACAACGTCGAGCATAGGCTGATCGAGTAGAGCAGAAGATCGGAAGCTGGTGATGTTGAGGAACGCGACTTCGTCTGCACCTGAGAGGTAATACCTTTGAGCCAATTCGACAGGCTTTCCCAAATTTCTCACTGCATTGTCAGAAGACTTTTCACGCACGTCGTATTGGTCACCCTTGGTGACGACGAGGTCACCAGCATCGTTAGAACGGACATCAAGACATGCGACGATACGATTGGTCAAACCGGTGCCCTTGGCGCGGAGAGGAGAGGGGTTGATGGGTTGCCATGTTTTGCCGACAGAGGTAGAAGCAGGGTTGGAAGGGGAAGAGGAAAGAATGTCGACAGGGGCGTCGAGCCACCTTTTCAACATGTCGAGACCAGCAGGACCACTTTTCTCGGGGTGAAACTGCACGGCAAAGACATTATCACGCCGTATAGAAGAGATAAAAGTCTCAGAACCGTATCTTGAGAGTGTGTAGGCAAAGTCGGCGACTTCCTTGGGAGGAGTAGAGGCAGATGGGTCGGAGAGGAGAGCGGCGTAGGAGTGAACAAAGTAGTAATCATCATCTACCATCAAAGTCTCTGTTTCCTTCTCATCTCCTTCAGACTTCCATGCCTTCCAAGCCTTGTTCCATCCCATGTGAGGTACACTCTTTCTTCCGTTACCACCCTTGTAGTTGTCCTCCACCTTGAATTCAGTAATGGCGAAAGGCACGACCCCCAATCCTTCAGACTCGGGTGATTCAGAGGAAGAGGAGAAGAGGACTTGCATGCCGATGCAAATACCAAAATAGGGCTTTCCGGAGGCGATGTACTTGAGAAGGTGGGAGTGGAGACCAGAATTTCGAAGAGAACTGGTGGCTTGGGCGAAAGAACCAACACCTGGGAAGATGAGTTTCTTGGAGATGGATTCGTGGATTAGCTAAACACTCGTCGTACCTCATTAAAGCACTCACCTCAGCCTTGTCAAAGTCGCTCTCATCCTTGATCCATTCAAACTCGTATCCAAGCTTGTTTATAGAATTTGCCAGACTGTCCTCTCGCAGTCAGCATTATCCTTCGACCAGATGTGCGACAACCGGACTGACCTTCGAACGTTTCCTGCTCCGTAATCGAGGATATAGAGCTTGGGTTTTGACTGCGGGGAGTGACCTTTAGGCTGGCCTACTTCTGGAATGGGGAGTTGGGTGGCGGCCATTGTGAATGAATGAAAATGAAGATGAAATAGAAAACAATTTAGAAATATCAATTGCCTTCTCGACGGCGGCGGCCAAAGAACGACTCGAAGAGTTTTCAGGCACGTCTCACTTTTTGATTCCGCTGTTACTACTCGTCCATAAGAATTCCCGGGAGAAATAGACCTGTGCATGTATGTATGCATGCAAGATAATACAACAGTAGCAAAAATATCTATAGCAAGCAGAGCAAGCATATCTATTCGTTTTTCCAACTACCAGCAAATCTATGTTCAACCATCGCTTGGCGGTCTACCATCCGGACTGTCAGCAGGACGAACTAGATGCCGGAATATCACTTACGGGTACGATGCTGGGCGCCAAAGTTGCCCACTCCAGGTGAGAAACCAGTTACTATTATCAAACATGAGTACATTTGCTACGTTCGTGATATCGGCATGACTTGACTCACCAGGTAAGATGACAACATCTCCAACTCGCAGAGGCTCTTGTATCCCCTTGAAATCCACCCACTGTACCCCATACTTGACTCTAAGATAATTCAAGACCGCATCTGTCCACACTCCAGGCCCTGTCCAAGCCATCACGCCTATCGGCCCTCCCTTCTTGGGTTCATTTAGAACGGAGACAGATGCAAGATTTTGGGCGTCCTCGTAGCGACCTTGGTCTTTGAGGATGTTGACAACACGTGCGTTTTCATGTGCCCAAGAAACGGCAGTGGCGGTAGAATGGAGAATGCGAAGGACGGCGCTCAGCGCGATTGGATGGGAGGGAGTTGAAGCCATTGTCCATTGAACCATTTGTATCTGGGAATGTCAATGAAAGGAGCATTTTGTTGAGATTCAAGTTATAACTTACGGGCCGAGGCCACCAATCATACCAATCTTCTCTATCCCCAACATCCGCCTCTAAACCAACAATTACACTCGGCCTTCCAAGCACCTCGTTAATCTGAGCTCCCTCTTCCAACCTCTTCTTCTGATCCTCAGCCAACCACCCCTCACCGTCATTCCACAGTCGGGCATTCTGACCCCAGTGTGACGGTGATTTGAGAAGGACAGTATCCGTGTCAGAGTAAATCCCTCCTCGAAGGAGAAGAAGTAGATAACGTAATGTATCGGCACGTAAGATACCGTGGGGAAGGTTATCCCATACTTCTTGAATTTTGGTTCCTTCCAAATTCTTCTTGACCCATTTATTAGCATCGCTTAATTATGCGACATTAGTACAATGGCACAACATTCCGAAGGCGAAATTACTCACTCATCAGTCAAAAGATCCCATTTCCAGCCTTCAAAATCCATCCTCCAATCCTTCCAGCTCGCCACTTCTTCACTCTCCGCGTGCCTCAAATCCTTGTCGGTCTGCCACACATATTTTTCCCTATCCCAATCCCAATATCCCCCTTCCCCGTCCACTGGCCCTTCGCCACTTCTCGTGAACCTGTCCAAACCCTTTGTCAAAACCTCCTTGAACTCTTTCGGCCATCCAGCGTTGATAAACGCCCGTAGATGTTTTCTATACTCTCCAATCGTGTCCGGTCCATAGTTGTAGACGTCATCTGCAAAGTGTCCCAGAACAGAGAGCGCTTCAGTCGATTTGTTGATCGGTCGATTAGATGGCCAGAGTTCAAGGCCGTTTAATAATTTTGAAGATGAAAGATCGAGACCCCATTTTTGCGGTGATATATGGGCGAGCTTTGCCATTTTTTCTGCGAAAGTGAACCCTTCCTCATCGCCTTTGCCTCCTTCTTGTGGAGTAGGTAGAGACTGCGAACTTTCCTGGACGTCCGTAGGTTCTGTCGGCTCGATATCGGGGAACGGCATAGGTTTTCCGTTGGTACCTAGCACCACACCAGGTATGGGTGCGTCGTGAGGACGTTGTTGTCTTTCTCCTTTTTCCACAAATTTGTTAACACGAACATAACCTCTTAACAAAGGGGAAAAATGTCACACCTTCGGGACCAATGGCACCTATGACGTCTCGCATCTCATATCTTCCCAGTACCACCCATCCAACAACGCTTAATATTCCTAAAGCAATGATGATTTGGGATATTAATCTGCGTCTCCGCAGACCTATATGGGGTAGGGATGAAGAGTGCTGAGGCTGCGGGTGGAGATTGGGGTTGTGGGCGAAAGAGACATGTTGCAGGAAGGGAGACGAAAGGCGAGTTGGTGGAGCTGTGGTCGTGGGCGTCGATGTGTGCGAAATGCCTTTCTCAGGGTCGTCCATGGGCAAAAATGGTTAGAGAGGGGGATGCAATGATGATATTATAAAGAGAAAGATTATCTACAAAGGAAAACGAGATGATGCAAAAAGATGATTGATTATTATGCTGCGATTGCTACGCTTTTTTTTTCTGATAACCACATCTCTGACGCCGCAGCGAGATCCTGGGCGCAAGTATTTCTGGCCCACAGTGCTTGTTGCACAAATTAGCGAACGTGCCTTTTTCGTGCGAAAAAAGAGTGCTTTTAGAGAGCAAAGTAATGACCACTGGCCAGGTTCCATGCATAGACGAATATCGCAATAACAAATTCTCCTTCGTTTCGATTCTCTATGTATTCAAAATCCAGAATGACGATGTGAGTCGTATCAGGAACCGCGAATGTATGACAGTCTGCGCCTGACGACGACAAAGGAGGAAGAGGAACCACTTTCCAGCTCAAGCTAGGAAATCACAACGAAAGGAATACCGAGACATGCATTCGTACGGCGTATCTGTGGATGGGAGTTTAGGCCGCACAGCCCAACAGGGACAATGAATGGCCTAGTTCTCCCTTGACTCACCGGCCTTGAGAAGCAAGTCTTACGGATGATGGATGCGAGCTGTGGGCCAAGTTTTTTTTTTTTTGATATGTCAAAGCCAGACCGCGTTCTTTCCATTTACATAAACTGCCATTTGAATCGTGCGCCCCGCTATCTGAGATCTGGAAATGTCTCCATCCGATAGTAGGGCTTATCCTTAGTGTTGAATAATCAAGTTGTTAATCGCTAAATCCTGTGAGCGTTTATGATTCACACCCAGAAGACAGCAAATGCCTAATAAATAAGCGCCGTACGTGCCTTCATTCTTGTACTCAGCTCAATGAAAACCTCCCTCCTGCTGTCTTTTTGTCGAAAGCCAACCTAGAAAAAGCCGCAGGAGGGGTGTTTTCTCAACGAAGTAGAGAAATGTGACCTGGTTCATGACTTCACAACATGGCCTTGACCATTCGCATTTATTCGCATTCGTGTAATATCCTCCATCCACGGCCATTTTGCGCATCCTCTTCACCAAATACCCAAAGCAATCAGGAAGGCTAGGCTCATTGATTGTATGTATGCAATGCACACATGATCAGACTAACCCCATAAGCATTAGCAACAAGAAGCAACAAGCAACAAGCAGAATAATACAGAGAAAGGCAGAAGCAGAAGAAAGAGAAACCACAAAGCAACAACACGATGAAGTTGCCACTTCTCGCTTGCTTCCAATGACTGCACAACTACGCTCCCTCCTCGCTGTTCTGATCGGCCAAATCCGAAAATGATGCCGGCGAATGGCTAACGGCACAGAAAGATGAAGGAGGCGGAAAGGATGAGGTCTAAAACAAGACACAATTGATCTCCACCGACCGGACCAAGCGAAACAACGACGGCCGAGGACGAGCGGAGAACGGCGAAACGGGTTCGATGTCCGTGTGTTCGTCAGCATATTTGTGCCTGAGCTCGGCGATGACGTCAATGTGTAATAATTCCCAAAATCCTTGGCCCTATATTTATAAGCCCGTTTCAGCGGTTCAGTTCTTGGGGTTGAGTGAAATGAGCTGGGGATTGAGATTGGGTTCTTCGAGCTTAGATGTTGGCAGCTGCTATCTCGGGGTTTGCTGTTGGGGGATAAAGGCAAGATGCTGTGAAAGGTTAGGAAGTAGACTTTGAGTGCACAGGAAAGAGAGAATTTATAACAAGAAGAAAGCAACAAGGAGATATAGCTAACTAATAGATGATGATTGTATTTATGTAGTGGCAGTGCATTTCGACACCATGAATCGCCGTCATCGATCTGCAGGCGTTCTGCGGCTTCCTGATCATACACTCACTGTAATAGTAGGAATAAAGTGAATCCGAGTGGGTAAACAGTGGCATTGCAGAGTTCTGGAATCCGGACTGCTGATGAAGCACGATGATGATGTGCTATATAATGATAGCTGCTGCTGCCCCACATGTTTCAAGCAGCGGCATCTTGCATGACATTGGTGCCCCATCTTTTATCAAGCACATAAATAACCACATGCTCTTCAAACGGCCGCCGACTCCTTTTTTGTCCGATATCTCGAGCTTGAGCCTTCAATTGCCGCCAAAGAGGTGACGTGCCCAGTTGGTTGGAGCAGTAGCAATTGACATTTGAGTCAATTGCATTTGTAGAAAATAGGATTTATTTGCGGCTGTGCATGGTTCAAGTCTTTATGGCAGCGGACAACACTTTGTAACAAATGTAACACATGTACACATCGAGAGGCGCAAAAAAGAAAACGGATGGAGAAAGAGAAAGAGAACCGACGTTTGGGGACTTCGGCCCGTTTTCGTTCTGGCTATAAGCGGATAAGCGAGAAACCAAGGAGCCACAAAAGGCGAAAAAAAGCAAGTGGTTACCAAACTCCAGGGACTACAAAGTGTAATCCAAATTGAAATCCTCCCCGCATTTTGTTATCTGACGAATGAGCGTCAAGGTGAAAGTACCGAGAGCCGGGTAAGGC
The DNA here is from genome assembly GCF_000149245.1 of Cryptococcus neoformans H99. Classification (NCBI taxonomy): domain Eukaryota; kingdom Fungi; phylum Basidiomycota; class Tremellomycetes; order Tremellales; family Cryptococcaceae; genus Cryptococcus; species Cryptococcus neoformans. The sequence goes on from NC_026745.1 coordinate 1,952,830, forward strand.
ACCCAAAACCACTCGCACGAGGAGAAAGAAACGGCAAAAATGGGGAAGATAGGCCCGAGGCCGATGACGGGCTTGATGATTGACGACACAAATGAGCTTGAAAGACGGGTACAGTGTGGGGTGGCATGGATACGCTACTTTCGATTGCATGAATTGTTCTTCTTTTGCACATACATCTTTCATCCAGCGACTGAGCCTGCGAAAGGAAATATTGGCTGTAATATCGCAACGAGCGAAAGAATAACTCAGCCAAGAGGAAAAAGAGTGGGGTCACAAGAAGCCGGTGAAAGCCAAGTTCTCGGCAGCGCCGCCGTAATCTCAAGTCATTTCTATCCATATCTCCCCATCTCTCCCCATCATCATCTTCCCATCTTCTCTCTACGCCAATTCTTTCTCTTCTCTACTTTGCTATACCTCAGAACGCCAACCGAAAGGTTTTTGGTCGCCGCATCACCCTAATAGCATCTTGCCGATCTATCTACAGATTCGCAACGAAATCAGAAGTACCCATCTCGGCATATAATTCTAATTCTGTAATCACCACATTACGCATCGGCATCTCGACGTCTCATTACATCAGTACCATTCCTTCAAGTTATTCAATGTGCTTATAGCCAGTGTTTTTTACATCCACTGTATTGCCGGCATTCACATTGTCCACCTTGCGCATTCGAGAGTGGTAGTCTGCATCGCCGTTTTTTTTTTCGACTTTCGACTACGTCTCCCTGGCTTCACAAATTCTTTTTCCACGTTTACAAAAAACAAATAACATTCAGCCATGCTATCCTCCAATCCTTCGATCCCCCTCTCTTCTATCGATTTTGCCGATAACGAAGGCCGTCGACTCTCGCTCGTTACGGCCGAAGGCCGCAAGATGCTCACTCCTCACGACGGTCTTCCATCGCCGGGCAACTTGTCACCGGTCGCCGGCGGGACACCGACTGAGAATGGGAGTGATTTTGGGGAAGGTGCTGATATCGCGGACGAGCGCTCAAGGCAGATGAGGTATTCGGATGATGACGAAAGTACTCTTAATACGGTGGACGTGGAGCAGCCTGTCGGAGCGATGCATCACAGGTTGTCCAAGGTACCCAGTAGAGGAGGTATCTGGCATCCGGATCCCAGATGGGTGAGTCACTGTTTCCATTCTCATTCTGCAGGTGGTGTTTTTTTGAATTTTTTTTATTTTGGTCTGTTTTGAGTGCTATTCTTAGTGTGGTTTTTGTGATGGTGATGCAAGCCAGAAAAGGGATCGGCACCGCGGAAAGAGCATAGAATGTTTTATCCTTCTATCCGCCCACTTCCGCGCCCCCCTCCTTTTCATGTCTGGCGGTCTCGTTTCTCCCATCTCCCTGCAGCATTTTCGCAGTGCTGCATGGGGTTTTGCCTTCGTTTCGATTTTCAAAAGCGCCAGCTACGGAGGGACTTTGTCACTGTATCAACCTTCTCACTTGCGTTGTCTTGATTATCACTATTTTGGCACTAGACTTGGCTTGGCTCTCTTGGTCAAGACCTCCATCGGCGTCTCGCCGCCCCTCCACGCCCGCTGGCTTTAAGATCCCCTGGATCCCCATCTTGTGCTTTTACCATGACCTGCACACGTCCCCCAATGCCTGCTTGTCGTCGCTCCTCACAACGCCCAAAATTGAGCAAACGTCCTTCTATCTACCCTTGGATCATTTGGAATGGCCGGACTCGGCCATCAGAGTATGTCGCCAGAAAACGGCGTGTGGATCCCGTTCCATCTCCTGCTGTTTCTGTGCGCTTCATCTTTGCAGACTTTTAGCCGAGTCTTTATCAATGAGATCGACAACTGATCAGGTGAGCTGACAATCTTATCTAGGACGAAAGCGCAACCAGCCGTAGAGGGTCACCTGCTGCTCGACCCATCGACGGCGAACAATTTTTTGCTGCCCATAACAAGACCTTTCCTCCTAACCTCGCCTTTACTCCTGCAGTTGCCACTCCTTCTTCGACGTCACTCAAGACAACATCTCCGGCACCCGAAGCACAAGAGCCTCAACCTCGTGCTCAAACCGCGCCGTCTAGTCCTCATCAATCTCCTACAGCAACAAGGCAACCTTCAAAGCATCACCATCCCTTGCATGATTTGCGACGGTTCCTGAACCATACATTGGGTGGACGAGATAAGCATGCTAATGATCATCACCATGAAACTTCTGGACCGTCAACGCCGGGCTCGCCTTCAATGAACGCTGCTACGCCTGCCATACAGCGTCGTGGTAGTGGTTTCAGCGGCTTGGCAGGTGCCGGAGGCGGCATGACGAATGCCCAAGCCACCCCTGCTCACTCTCGTCATGACAAAGATCATGGCGCGCACACCACCCATCTTATGGGCTTTATACGTCATCACCACAGAGATAACGATGGTGAGAAGTCACACTCTTCTCTTGCGTCATTCTTTGGACATGGTGACAAGAAGGACAAGAAGAAAAGGGAAAAGGGGCACACTCCTGTGGAGAGTGCGGCGGGCAGCGCGGCTCCTAGTAGGACCCAGACGTTGCAGATGACTGGTGCCGAAAGCCCCAGATCCGCTGCTGGTAGTCCCAGAATGACTCCCGCGGATGCGTCCGGTTACGCCACTCCCAAGAACGCCTCTGAATACCCCGGTGTGCCCCATCCTGTCGTCGCGCTGACTCACCCATCTCTCCACGAAGCCACTCACGCTGCTCTCTCTAAAAAATATGGTAAATGGGGCAAGGTTCTCGGCAGTGGTGCGGGCGGTACTGTGCGTTTGATCAAGGGAAGCTCCAAGACTGGCGGAACTTTGTACGCGGTCAAGGAATTTAGGCCAAGAAGGCAAGGAGAAACGGAAAAGGAGTATCAGCGAAAGGTTACCGCAGAGTTTTGTGTGGGTGTGACGTTGAGGCACGTGAATGTGATTGAGACCGTGGATATTGTTAATGACCACAATCATTTCTACGAGGTGAGTACAAGTGATATCAGAATGAGACAAGAACTAATAAATGCGCACAGATCATGGAGTACGCACCTTATGACTTGTTCTCTGTTGTCATGTCTGGCAAGATGTCTCGTCCGGAAATCTATTGTGTCTTCCGCCAGATTGTCGACGGTGTCAACTACCTTCATTCGATGGGTCTTGCTCACCGAGATCTGAAGCTTGATAACTGTGTCATGACTTCTGAAAACATTGTCAAACTCATTGATTTCGGTACGGCCACTGTTTTCCACTACCCGGGCAAGCACCAAATTCCGGCGACTGGTGTTGTCGGCTCTGATCCTTATTTGGCGCCTGAGGTTCTCAGCAAGAGCCAGTACGATCCACGATTGACCGATGTCTGGTCTTGCGCCATCATCTTCATGTGCATGATTCTCCGTCGATTCCCTTGGAAGATCCCCGATTACAAGACGGACATGTCTTTCAGACTCTATGTAAACACCCATCCTGAACTTTGTATAAAGCCTCCCGTGCCTACCCCTGCACCAAGCCTTGCTAACGGGAATGAGGGCGGGCATACCAAGGCCGGCGGCCCTCATGGGCTTCTGCCTGATGGTTCTAGCTCTCTGCCTTTCAGGTCCGGGTCCAACATCAGCGGAGAAACCGCCGTTGACACGCACAGGGGATCGCCCGACTCGCCTCCAAGAAACGGCCATCTCCAAGGCTCTCCTACGAGCTCATCTTCCGGTGAGGCTCAGCTTGCTCAGCTTCATCTCCGTGATGACAACAACGAGAAGCACAAGGATCTTTCAGACCTCACCTTCCCCAGGAGAAGTGATTCTATTGTTTCTGTGCCCGCGAGCAGGTACGCCACCAAGGGCGGGCTTGCGCCTGCTCAGCCCAAGAGGCAAGGTACTTTGCCTCCTTCCAGATTGGCCGTGACGGAAGAGCATAGGGGAAGGAACAGGGCTGTATCTAGCCCCACTAGCCAGCCCTCTACTCCTGCACTCGACCACCGAGGCAACCCAATCAATGCCGCAGTTGCCGGTAGCGCCGGCACAGAGAAGAAGGAAAGTACGCCAGAGCGTAGAGCGGAGACTCAAGCCAAACGGGAACGTGCGGCCAGCATCTCTTCCACCCGTACTTTCAAAAGTGGAGGTGCTGAATCCATTTTCCGCCTTCTTCCTCGAGAGTCCCGTTCGGCGATTTTGCGCATGCTCGCCGTTGAACCTTCAATCCGATGCACTCTTTCGGATCTGCTCATTGGCTCAGGGAAGGATAAGATGATGTGCCCATGTGGGTCTGAAGATTGTTCGGGCAGCGTGGCGCAGCCCCCTTCAGAGATTACGGGTATTAGTCCGAATGAGGAAGATGATGGAGATGAGTGGGTGAAGAATATTGACTGTTGTTCGCATCATGTGGGGAGACCATCAAATCATCAGCATATCAAGGTGGTGCCGGAAGAAAAGCCAAAGAGGAAGTTGTTCCATTGAATCAGAATGCAATAGTAGTGTGGTTACATATATTTTGTACGACGAGATGATGTCTTGGCTTGATTCATTTTCAATCAACTTTTTACTAGTTATCTATATGGATGTGTATTGCCAGATGATCTCGCGTTTCAGGATAGTGATGATACAAAATAGCGAGTGGTGCGCGGTGGTTGAGTATGACGATGTAAAAATGATAGTATGAAAAAGGTTGTTACGTAATGAATGAACTTTGCAAGATCTACCCTAGGGTTTTGACGCGTCCAGATGTGGGCTAAGAACCGAATAGCGATCGCCAGGAAGAAACAAAGAAAGAAGAAAGAAAGAGTATTCTTGTCTCGATACTTCATCCTTCCTCACGACCCATGCTCAGACCAAGAAATCACCCGGCAAACACGTCGTCCGCTGCAGAACCCGACACTCCCATGTCCCACTACCCAAGCGGACATGTCCACGCCCATCCAGACGCAGCTGGTGCGAACGCTGGGGCTCATGTCGAGGCAGAGTATTTTCCCGACGCTGACCACGAGGCTGGCGCAGGTGCTATCCCAAGGAGAGCCAGTGCTGGTACCGCTGCAGGCGTAGGCATTGGCGAAAAACGGAGCGTGAATGAGCGAAAAGGATTAACGGGACGAAGAAGGCTTGGATTTACGCTGAAAGGGTTGATGGGGAGGAAGGGAAAGGGCAGCAAATTTGGTACGTAGATACGGCGGCTGGTTAGAGGGTGGACGGATGTGCTGACAGAAGAGAACGATAACAGGTCTGACACAGAAAGGCTGGATGCTTATGACGGTCGTGGTGGGGCTTCTCATCTTCTTGAAGCTCGTCTTCTGTACGTGCCCACCATTTTCATCATCCCAATTCATCTATATAAAACCGACTAATGCGGTGTACTAGCCTCAAATGATTTGGATGACCATCACCAGACATACGATACTGCCCATCTTATCCCCCGAGATTATCTCAACCACTCTCTTACGGATCCCGCGCCGTTCGAGTTCTGCCCCGTCTTTGGTCCTGGGGATGCTATCGCGGCCAAGAGGGGTCAATTTGAGCTGTTGAGAAGCCGTCTGCACACTGGTACCGGTGCGCGAGTGCAGAGGATCCTTCAAAAGGCGATGAGCGGTGCGCCAATCACGATTAGTATCTTGGGTGGTTCAGGTGAGGGCGCTATATAATCTGTCGCAGATAGAACAGGGTACGCTGACAATGAGTATAACAGTTTCTGCCTGCACTGGTGCGGGAGACGACCCTACACACGAAAAGTGTTACCCCCACCGAGTGTTTGACTGGTGGAACACTGTTTTCCCTCATCCCGCCAATGAGCTTACTAACGGGGCCACGCCCAAGACCGATTCTGCATATTATGCGTATTGCAACAGTCACCACTTGCCTGATAAGACTGATCTTGTCATTCTCGAGTTTGACTCTGCTGATCCCAAGTGAGTGTATATTGCGGCTTTAGAACGTGAAAAAGAAGAGAAAACTGATAAGGTACCCAAGTGATCCCGAGTGGTTGCAGCACTTTGAACTTCTTGTCCGATCTGTTCTTGTCCGACCCGAGATGCCTGCAGTGATCATTCTTGGTCACTTTAGTTTACAAGTCCAGGCTCAAAACGGTTTTGCTGGTCCTGAGCTTTTGCACAACGTCGTCGGTCAATTCTACGACGTTCCGCACATCAGGTAAGTTAACTCTAAACCCATAAATATGAATGTTATCAAGTTAATCACACATCCGAATAACCAGTACCAAGGGTGTCTTATACGAACATTACCTTGGAACCCCCGACAAGGCCCGTTCAGCATATTATGTCGACCCGAATCATCCCAACTTTGCCGGACACGACCTTATCGCCGACGTGCTCATCTCTTACCTCCAATCCCAAGTCTGTGCTGGTTGGTCAGCCATCAATGGACATGGGTACGACGTCCCCGCGCTCGGGACTGAGGGTGACAGCACCGCCGCTGGGACACCATCTTTACTTGGAGGTGTAGGTTTGCGAAAAGGTATGCCTGGACAGGACCCTGGAGATGGATCTTCTGCTGGGTCGTATTTGGCGGATAGGTACCAAGGCTTGAGAGTACCTCAGATCAGGCTTGCGGACAGGCCGAATGATGTGCAGGCGTTTAGGGAGATTGAGCCGTTCTGTGTGGCCGCCAGTGATTTAGTGAACCCCTTGCCGCCGACATTGTTCTTTGGTAATGGATGGGCTACTTATCACCCGCCTGCCAAAGGAAACGTCGTCGAAGACAGACATTATTGGTAAGTATCCCGCATATGTTTTCAGAAGTAGCAGCTGATGTAGAATACATAGGTATGCTGACCGACCTACTGCTCGTCTTCGTATCCCACTCAAGCTCGGAGCGGGTGACGTCGGCATCTACTTCCTTCAGTCACCTCCCGACAAGCCTTTGGGTGTAGTCAAGTGTTGGGTCGACGATAATGTGAACGGTGCAAAGGAGCTGCATGGAACAGCAGAGGTGGAGGATGTTATTGCTACGCTGGTGATGATTGACAGAGGTGTAGAGAGGGGCTCGCATTTCGTGAGTTTATGTTTTGTTCGGTTGACAGTATTGACCAGAGCCTGACGCTGCATGAATAGGTCGAGTGTGAGCTTCAAGGCGAACCAGGAGGATCATCCCCGCCTTTCAAGATTCTTGGAATGTGAGTGACTGTTGCGGAGACCGGGATCAGACGCTAACGGGAGGTGAAAAGCTTCACCACATAAACTCGAGGGTCCTTGCGGTACATACATAGGATTGTTTGTGGAGAGTGGGATGATCATACAATATCTTCGTTCTTTCGTTTTCTTGCGATGCATGCTTGCTATAGAAGATGGTTTTACTTGTGGAAACTACCGCAGCACCATCCGGGGTTGTTTGCGGCAATGGTGATTGTCGGGGTTATCTCCGAATATAGTGCCGCAAGTCGACCCGAATTCCGTCACCCTCCGCCGTCTCCACTTGGATGTTTTTACCGTCATAACATTTCCTCCCTACTTTTCCTTCCAAAACACTCGTTGCCGCCTTCATACACCATGATCCGAGGATTCAAGCAAGCCCGTGCCGCTGTCAAGGTACGCACCACAAATTTTCCCACTCAAAACGGCCCATGGGAACGCCCCCAGCAGCTTCTTCGCGGGAACCGCGCGTTGGGGAATACGGGTGCTGACTTTTGTCGTGTCGACGGTGTAAACAGCCCCTCAAGACCGTTTCTCAGCAGAAGAGGAACCTCTCCATCCACGAGTACCAGTCTGTCCAGCTTCTGAACTCTGTAAGCACACCCTCACGTCTACAGACAACGTCCACAGTACAGCACAACAGTCAGCTGACACGCTCACTTCTTTTCACCAAACGCTACCGCCCACAACAACAGTATGGTATCCCCACACCCAAGGCTCTCCCTGCCTTCTCCGCCGCCGAAGCTGAGAGCGTTGCTAAGAGTTTCGGTAAGTGTTTTCCATACATGCAGATAAACGGCCGACCGGCATTGCCGGGTACACTTATCCAAAAATCTGTTCGAGCGGTATGCTGATAGTTGGCGTGAATAGGCAAGGACGAGCTTGTAATCAAGGCTCAAGTGTTGGCTGGTGGCCGAGGGAAGGGTCACTTTGACTCTGGTTTCCAGGGCGGTGTGCAGATGGTTGACTCGTGAGTTTCATTGATATTCTCAACTACGCGCCTGTTTGTCTTTTATTTGGGCTGACGGAGCGCTTGCTGTTTTACAGTCCCGCTCAGGCCAAGGAGTACGCCGACAAGATGCTTGGCCACAAGCTCATCACCAAGCAAACTGGTGCCGCCGGCCGAATCTGTAACGCCGTCATGCTCGCCGAGCGAATGCCCCCACAAAAAGAGTACTACGCCGCTGTCCTCAACGACCGAACCACCGGTGGCCCCGTGCTCGTCACCTCCAGCCAGGGCGGTATGAACATTGAGGACGTTGCCAAGGAGACTCCCGATGCCATCATCACCACACCCTTGGACTTTGACAACGGTATCGGCCACGCGGAGGCTTTGGAGCTTGCAAAGAAGCTTGGGTTTAAGGAGGACGCCCAGAAGAACGCCGCGGACGTCTTTGGCAAGTTGTACACCATCTTCAAGGAGAAGGACTCTACCCAGATTGAGATCAACCCTTTGGCTGAGTTGAGCAACGGCCAGGTTCTCTGGTAAGTGCCTGCTGGGTATAAAAAGAGGTTTCCATCTAAGTGAGCTGCAGTATGGACGCCAAGTTTGGTTTCGACGACAACGCCGACTTCCGACAGAAGGATGTCTTCAAGCTCCGAGACACCACCCAGGAGGACGCTCAGGAGGTCGAGGCTGCCGAGTACGGTCTCAACTTTATCAAGCTTGACGGTGACATTGGCTGTCTCGTTAACGGTGCCGGCCTTGCCATGGCTACCATGGACGTCCTTAACCTCCACGGTGGTTCTCCCGCCAACTTCGTGAGTACATTAAACGCCGAAACATGCGTGGCGCACATAGCTGACGGGATTTTTAGCTTGACGTTGGCGGTGGTGCTACTGCTGATGCCGTCAAGAAGGCTTTCGAGCTCCTCTTGACTTCCAAGAACGTCAAGTCTATCTTTGTAAACATCTGTGCGTTTCAAGCTTTGATCTTATACATCTGAATCAAAACTGACAAATACTGTCTATCAACTTAATAGTTGGTGGTATTATGCGATGCGACGTCATTGCCGAGGGTATCATCAAGGCTACCAAGGAGCTCCACCTCGAGATTCCTCTTGTCGTCAGGTTACAGGGTACCAAGGAAGAAGAGGCTAAGCAGATGATCAGGGAGTCTGGTTTGAAGATCTTCCCCTTCGGTAAGTCCCATTCCGCTGTGAGAGTGTCCGTACGGGTTTGGCTCGCTGACATATGTTTGCTTCGTATAGACGGTTTGGATGAAGCTGCTGCCAAGGCTGTTGAAGCCGCACGAGCTTAAGATGGAACGTTGAGTGGTGCGATCAAAATGGCATAATGAGGATGTGGGCCGAAGGTTGTCGCCGTACGGAAGAGGCAGTTAAGGGCAGACAGGGCGTTTGGGAGTTTTGTGCAGATTGATGTAGTATATCGATCAAGACAATTTGACGATTGATTCTCTTTTACACCCTCTGGAAATCTTATCTAGGTTATTTTGCAGATGAGATGGATCATTTTACGATAGAAGCAAAAGGATGTGGTCCTTAAGAGATACAACAACAAGTGCATCATGACTTCTTTGATCTTTTCTCATAAGAATGTCTGCGATTAACATAAAAACATTTCCGAAATTTAAACCATATTATAAATATCAGCAAATATAGTCGCATATCGTTACAACTCTCCTTCATCAAAGAATTGGGCAACATCGCGTAACCTGCCTCTTACACTCTTCTTGCTATCCCCTCCAAGCTCTTGCATTGCTTTCAACATTCTTTTCACCCTTGGATTTGATTTCGATATCTGTGCAGAGTTTTCTTGCAGAGCTTCGTTGAACACTTGATAGGTCCGAAGGTCTCTAGCAAAGGTATGAGTCTGCCTCGTCCCATCAGCTTTCCATACTCCATTTTAACGGGAACGACAAGGAAAAAGCGCGGTACTAACTGGAAGATTATCCAAATCCAGTTGTCCAGCAGCCAAACTCCATACCGCCATGATCATAAGATCCAACGCCGCATTTGCCACATACTCCTCCACCTCGCCAACCCCTCCCACCACCCCTCTCAATTCCTTTGTGCAGAATCGCCTCACCATCTCTTCGGCTTGAGCGACAGGTTTACTCGTCCGAAGAGGGGATGCGCGAAGGAGAAGCGTGAGGTCGTAGGTGGCTTTGTGGAGAAATGAATCGCCTTCAGACATGATGAGGACTTGGAGGTACGACGAGAGAAGGTGGGGGGAAGAGGAGTGAAGAGAGTTGTCGATTGCTAGTTTGAGCTAAGGATGTAGATTGGTTAGTACAGCCAAGCTGAATGAGTGTCGATACACACATTGGTACCTATACAATAGAGTCAGCGAGGGAGCGAGAGAGTGTCATCCCAGAATACCCACGGAGTCCCTTAAGAGTATCCTTTATCTCCTTTTTTGAAAAGTCCTCGGGCTCGAGATGATTAACATATCTGCAAGCTCGGCGATTAGCAACCCCCCGAAAGTCTGCATATCGTGACCGCACCTAGACAGCGTTCCCACGAGCAAAATGACGATATCCCTCCATCCTTCCCCAAGCCTTGCAGCATAAACAATCGGAAATTCCGATCCGTTCTTTTGGAGAAGTAACTTGAAAGCATGGTCCCTCACACGCATGATAAAGTCAATATCATGCTTATCAATAGCCTGATAGAGCTCGTAAGCTTGTGGCGGCCTAATAAAGCCTTGTGTGTTTCCCCATTTATCATCCTTTGAGCGGTCTTTCGATTTACTATTCTCTTGCTGCCGTTGCGACCATGTGCCTTGCTCTTCCCGGGCAGCTGCGCGTTCGAGCTGCCAAACTTGATCCTGGAGCGCTTCTTCTAGCTCTCTCTCCCTTTGAATCTGCTTGATCTGCCGGTTGAGCTCAAGCTCACTATGGAACACCGACTCCTCTTCCATGGCCGATGCTGGCGGCAGCGGAAGGAGGAGGACTGGGGACGAATGGAGACGTGGTGATTTAGCAGATGCGGCCGGACTTGTGGGTTGATCTGAAGGGATTGAAGGGGGAGAAGGGACGGTTGGAAGTGGTTTGTCGTAACAGGTCATTGTGCATATACAATCCGTGGAAAGAAGGAATGGGAATGTCTCATTTTACAACGTCCACTTTTGGGAGATTTACTAAGGTGGAGGTCAGTTCAATTCACTGAGTACATAACAAAAGGTATTCGCTGTATATTCATTCGTATTATGCTATGCATCCTCTTTTTCTTCTGTACGAATGACCACATGAGCTACAGGCTAAGGAACACATTTACTGTCAATGCTTGAGTGTATATCATCTAGTTATGGAGGAAGATCTGGTTTGTTTCCATGCGAAGCAACTGACGTGGACTCTCTTGCTCTGAAGCTGGAGAAAAAGTTCAGCGAGACCTGAAGCTCAGAGGTGAGGTAGTTGAGACAATGCAAGAGCCGTTCATCTTCCTACATCCGTGTTCCCAGACCCTGCCAGACCACTACAATAGTTCAAGGTTAGATCGAGAACTTGCATAGCTCCCGAAGTCCGAAGTCTTCATTTCGTCCCAATCATCTCGAGGCTAGGTAAAGGGAGATACACTATGGATGCTGCTGATGAGAGAGAGCAGAGTAATAGGAGATGCCGCAGTTGTCGTATGGGCACAGCAAGAGGAAAGTCCGAAAGTCCGAAGATCTGAGATCCATGGGAACCGCAGTACGACTATTAAGGATGTTCGAACGACATAGTTGTCGATGGTAACCAAGAAAAAGAAGTATCCTCTATCGGTCATCATCGTTAATTGCTAAACAATCAATTGTCCAAGCTCAAACAAAGTGTTATTCGTCTCGTTACTTGACGACATTTGTGAACCTACGGCCTATTTAGCAGTTCTTTCGGTTTGGTTCGAGTTTAATTATCGGTAACGACGAAGAAAACTTCAAAACCACTCATTCGAATGGTGGTCCTCCTTCTCATGTGCGGACATCTAGTCAATCGTAACGTGAATAGAGAGATTATTCCATGGGCGGAGACATCTCCTTGGCCCCTCAAAGCAACAGTAGCAGGTTCTTCAAAAGAAATACCGGCCCAGTTGTATTTAAATCCCTAGTAACTCTGGACAAATTACCCTTCCGGTTGGGAATCCAAGTATACATGGAAGAGGACTCTGCCATCTTCCTTGTATTCAGTGATGGCTCCGGCCAGGCCCAGGTAGCAAAAGTATTTTCATTGGACAGGAGTTGAGCGTTACGTTGGGAGTAAACGAGCAAACCATCGAGTGCAGGGTATGATTGGAGGGCAGAATCTGTACCGGCGGTGTGGTTGGGGTTGGATACAAAGGCTCGAGAGACGTTGCTAATGGTTTCTCCAATAGAGCGGGCAGCGTTGCCGTGGAGGGAATGACTTCGATCTTGCCGTCGTCGGTGCGGGAGATGTATCGAGCATCGTGCTGGTAAGCGAATCGAGCTTCAGGTTCGGTTTTGAAAGAAGGATCAGTTGTGGAAACCACCCAGTCGTCAGACGGCACCTCCGCTAGTATCGTTGACCTTGAAGATAGAAGCATAATTTCGCGCAGAGATGAATGAAATTCCCGTTGTTATCTTAAACAATACTGTTGATGTGAAAGTAATTGTAGGCATCGGCGGGGCTGGTACCGTAGCATAGCGAGGCGCCTTTGCCAAAAGTGAGTACAGACCTCACATTGGAAGCGACTAGCAAGGACCTAACTCTGCCCCTTCTCTCCGCCTTACGGTTCCAAGTCGTGGGATGGTAGGAATAGGACTCTCAATCAAGACCGTCTCACCGTCCAGAATCAAAGATGCATGGACAGAAAGGTGGTGATGGCTTTGAACTTGAAAAGCTTTGATGAACTTGCAGTTGTCATTGAGAATCCCATAATTGCCGTGCATCAGACCACGCTCCTTCGCTGATCCTTATGTAGCACGAAGCACAGGATGGTTATTGAAGACGTCAGGCCTGAAATTTGCAGTCCACACCGAAATATCCGAGTCCAGACCATGTCAAATCTTCGTTATCTCGGAAAATGTAGGCGCCCGGTTGGACAGGACCATTGCTATCCGGAACAAAGTTCTGATAAGGAATGCAAAGACTAAGCCACTTTTGACAGCATCAGAGTCAACCGGACGGCGAAGTTGACTTTAGAAAGAGAAAGATCGGGACGACAACGATACTGCCAATCTACCCAGACAGATCAGAGCAGGGCTGCCAAGACGACGAAAAGAGGAGATGTGACAGCCTCCATCGTGTGCGCTATCCTTTCTGGTGATTATATGGGCCAAACGGTCGGATGAATTGTTGAATCCTTTTATTCGTGATTTCTGGATTATGAACTGTGATGAATGTCGAAAGGATATGACTATGACTGCATGACTATAAGCTGAGAAGTATGGTGATATCCAACCTGCCGGTGCAGAGGGCGATTGCGTGCGCTGGGGCCTGAAGGCGTTTATGAAGTGTCATAGAACAGCTCACAAATGTACCGAGCTGCGGAGCGCATACAAATTGGTCAACACGATAAGCAAGCACGCATTAGTAGAAACTACAAATCATCGACATCAGCGAAGAATACGGTTGGAGGGATAAGGCAAGTTGAATATGGGATTGCAAAAAAAAAGGTGATTCACGGCACGCCATTGTTGCTCTTGCGGTGATCATGTCATCACATTTTGCCCCTGGGGGCTCACTTTGCATACATATCGATGAGCGTTCCTACTACATCATATTCAACTCATCCCTTTTACCCGTGCTTAACATCGGTTATCTTGTTGCAACTCATGCTTCAAATTTCATACATCTGACATTCCCTCATAGCGTGTCACTCAAAAAATCTGGAATAACAAGATTCTCACTGACATGTATAAAGAGCAAACCTTTCTCTATTCCGAATGCCACACTCACAAATTCCAGAAACCAGTCCCCCTCTAGATCCCATCAGTACTGACCCTCGTGACCTATCTTACCTGTCACAATGGCCTCCTCCTCCGTCCACAGCATCGATGACGGCTACTCTCGTCCTCAATCCGATATTTTAGGTGAGTCACCTGTCATTCATATCTTACTTAATCAATCATTGGCTGATGCTTACCTTCCTTTTGATCAACCTTATCAGGTAACGAAAAATATGAGCCGGAAAAGGACGAATTCACATCCACAAGTATAATAGCCACCAAGGATTGGACAAATGCCGAAGAAAGACGAGTGGTTCTTAAGCTTGACTTGACAGTCATGGCCTTACTAGTCTTCGGTTTCTTCTGTTTCCAGCTCGAACGAGGGTGGGTCGCAGTGCATATTAGTCATGTATCTTGCAGTATCGCTGACCTTTGTTTTTGCAGTAATATTGCAAACGCCGTATCCTCTACTCTCCTGAAAGATGTTGGCATCACTCAAGATCAGTATAATACCGGTCAAGGTTTACTGTATCTCGGTATCGTCCTTCTAGAGTACGTCAGTTGTGGTTAGTTCTTCTGTTCAAGAACTAACATATCCATTTGCAGAGTGCCTTCCCAGATGGTTGTTCAGCGCATTGGTCCCCAAAAGTGGCTCACTTTCCAGGTCCTTGCTTTTGGGCTTGTCGCTACTTTTCAGATGTTTATGAACTCTTATGGTTCTTTCCTCGCTACTCGTATCTTGCTCGGTGTCTGTGAATGTGGATGTAAGCTTGATTTGAGTGTCGCGACGTGAGGACAAGGGCTAATAGTTTCTCAGACATCCCCGGTGCCCTCTACACTATCTCCACTTTCTACAAGCGATCCGAACTCGGTGGCCGAAACGCCATCCTTTTCATTGGCAACGTTCTCGTTTCTGGTGTCGGTGGCCTTATGGCTTCTGGCATCCTGCGTCTTAACGGTGCTTTGAAGCCTTGGCAATATCTCTTTCTCATCGAGGGTTGTCTCTCCATCTTCTGCTTCCTTGTCTTCTTGACCTTCCTTCCCAACTCGCCCAAGAACCCCCTCCCTCTCTTGTTCAAGCGACTCACCCTCTTCACTCCAAGGGAGCGTGAGATCATTTTGGCCCGTGTCGTCATTGATGATGAGCACAAATTTGACACTCACCGTCCTCTTACCCGACAGGAAATCCTCGGTACACTTGGCAACTGGCGAAACTACCCCCACGTCCTCAACGCTATCAGTCTTATCGCCACCACTGCCGCTTTGGGCCAGTATCTTCCAACACTTATCAAAGGTTTCGGTTTCGACACCATCAAAGCCAATGCTTTGTCCTCTGTCGGCGGTTGGATCAGTTTGGTTCTCATGCTTACCTACGGTTTCGTCGGGTCAGTACCGCCCCTAAACTTTCTCCACCTTTAATCATGCTGACAGTTCCCTATAGTGACAGGTTCAAAAATAAGGGCCCTATTGTCATCCTCGCTTGCTTCCCTTATTTGATCCTTTGGATTGCCTGTAAGTCGATTTGCCTTGGCTATCACCAGCATCACCTGCTAATTGGCTTTCAGTCCAATCCGAGTCATTAACTTCCAATCGATGGACCAAGTACGTCACTTTGACGTTGACCAGCGGCTACTCTGTCTGCTGGCACCCTTTGAACGCCACTTGGCTCTCCCTCAACCAAAAGACTCCACAACAGCGAGCCATCGCCATGGCCATGTTCATCATGGCTGCCAACCTCGGTGGTCTTGTTGGCTCCCAGCTCCTCCGTGCAAACGACGCGCCTACTTACCCTATCGGTTTCCGAGTGACTGTCTGCCTCGTTGCTTTCGGTAACGCTTGCGCCATCTTCCAGCACTTCCAGTACCGATGGAGCAACAAGAGAAATGAGGAGAAACTTGCTCGTGGCAAAAAATTGAGGGAGGACCGGGTCGCCACGTACATATATTAAGGACTTTTGTGGATTAACTGGTGGTAGAAAAGGAAAAGAAAGATCGGCTGGTCTAGATGTAAGACGTAGTTATCCTTGGGTGTTTGTTCTGTCATAGACTTGTAGAACGTAGTATATGGATTATAATTCTGTCTTCACTGTGAGCATCTGAAAGCTTTGGGAGTTATGTGGGCGATGACGATGCTTTCGCGTTGATATAAGGAAGGAAAGAAAGAAAGAGAGAATGAAAGGGCGTCCGCAGCTCGTCAAGCAAGCGAGGAGAGTGGGGAGCTGATTATTTGATTGACGAACGAAGAATGACCATCGGCCACCGCCGCCTTTCTTTCGTTCCTCCTTTTCGATGGGATTTGTCCGCAGAGATCGACATCTCAAATGATCTCCGAGACTCTGGTTGTCTCTCCTGTTATTTTCCCAAAAGGTCTATTTGGTATCTTTACCCTCTTCCTCTGGGAAACCCAAACGATTTGAATGCTCGAATCAACCGAGCGGGCCCATTCTAGGTCCTCGTCGGTCTCCTCCACCGCCCCTCTCCCTTCTTTCGAAGATCTCGCTCCACCCCGTCCGCCGCTTACGGGCGGAGAGCAAGAGACGGCTGTCCCTGTACCGGGGCTCGGGAAAGATATCAAGTTGAAGGTCGATGCAGGTCCTGGATGTGGAGGGATTGCTTGGCCGGCTGGAGAGGTCAGTTTTGATTATGTGGCTTTGTGATCGGCGTTTATAGGCGTACTAGTGCTGATTTGAGCTTTTAATTTTTAGGTGTTATCCAGGTACCTCGCGTACAGACACGGATTAGACCCTTCACATTTGGCAGGCAAGACAATCATAGAGCTTGGGTCTGGAACTGGGCTTGTTGGAATAGCAGCTGCCATGTTGGAGCCCACATCCCATGTCTGGGTAACCGATCAAGCGTAAGTCATTATCTTAGCCCCGGTGTCCAGGAAATGGACTTACTAAAGGTATGCATAGGATGTTACTCAACCTCATGGAAAATAACGCAAAGCTCAACTTGGCCGATCTCGGAAGGGACAATGTTCATGTGGCAGAATTGAACTGGGGCGAGCCTTTGCCAGCTGAAATTCCTATAAAGGAATCTTCTCTCATTCTCGCTGCTGATTGTGTTTATTTTGAGGTTCGTTCTCGTTCATTTCCTTCATATTTCTCGGTGAAGGTCTCATCTTTGATGATTATAGCCCGCGTTCCCGTTGCTAGTCCAGACTCTTTGCGACTTGGCTCCCATAGGTAAAGACATCGACATCCTCTTTTGTTGGAAGAAACGAAGAAAGGCGGACAAAAGATTCTTTGCCATGCTCAGGAAACATTTCGCGCAAGAGATTGTTGAGGATGATAAGCCTGGAGAGAGGGAGAGGTATGGCAGGGAAGGTGTGACGTTGATGAAGTTATTGAGGAGAAAGTGAGGTGATTGATCTTTTGGGATATTTACAATGCATATTTTGGGCTTTTTGCTGGTGCCGGAGAATGTTGGTTGAATGTCTTTTGAGTTCTTTCGTGAGTATCTTGCTCGATAGGAAGTAAGTGAGACAGTCACCAAAGAGGTTTTTTCGCTTATCTGCTTGTCCTTAGCTTTTCACTCGCCACATATGCTCATCCACCGCATTTTTCTCTTCGTCTGTACAGCGGCACTGACAATACTACCTACCTATTCAACATCATAACCTCAAGTGATAATCGACATTACTCCTGGAATGAACGCAACGATCCTCCAGCTCGTGCGTTATAAGAGGAGACAGAGCGCCAATATACTATTCTACTTTTCCCAATAGTCAACTCGAACAAGCATTTTGAATGCTCCAGTATGTTACGGATGGTATATTGTTCGACCCTGAAGACATAACGATCGCACTGTGACAGGGTGGGATTTCACCACTGATGTAGAGTCGATCTTCTTCGACCATCTTGATCAACGGGCCGCTTCCAAGACAGACAGCAACGACGAACTACGACAACAGCCTCCATGCCAACGGTTCTAGGGGAGCAAATGCCAACATCTTCTGGTCTTCCGCCTTCAATACCTTCTCAAAACGAGCTAAGGAAAGCACGGCCACTAGTCCATCTACAGGCGCCCACGTTCTGCGTACATAAAGGCGCCAGGACATCTAATCCGAGTGTGGCAGTGTTCGAAGGTGAACATTGTCTCTCTTCATGGAGTATATACATAAAGCTGATGAAAAAAACATGAGTTAGCACGGGCACAGCAAAAGAGCTACAGTAATCAACGGACATCTAGGATCTACACTTTCAAAGAAAAGATTGCCAAATTGAAAGCGGAAAACGTCACAACTTTACAGGAAACCGTTGCTTAGCAGCCAATGACTATCGGCGCGAGAGGTACGGTAGTTAAATGTACAGCTTTCGTCCTTTGGCCACCACCCGAGGAACGAAGCACCGTTTACTTCCTTTCATTCGCGACTTCTATGCTGTGAAGGGTGCTGTCATTTGTCGGGTTGTGTATGTCGCTATTTGCTGATTTGATACCGAACTACAAAGGTGCATGTTCACTGGTAAGAAGCCTCTCGAGATTCTCCGACCTTTGGAAAAGCGCTTTCTGAAGATAGGAGTTTACCGGAGTATAAATGGAGGTGAAAGCGTAAATGGAAGGTGCTGAATTTTTTATTTACACGGCCAAACCAAGAGATAATGCCGCCCTTCAGCTTCTGGCTTTCCTTTCCTTGTCTGGCTTATATATGTAGTAACAAGCTGACAGAAGACTAGTTCCTGTAGCTTACTTTGAAACATACGCGAAAAAAACCATTGATCATGAGCGTTTATCCTTCGGCTCCTAGCCCGCATACCTCACCCCGACCTGTCACCCCTAGTATATGTACAGTTCGCTCGGATCAGAACATACCGTATAGCAACCCAGGCTCACGCGCTGTCTCTCCCTCCTTTTTTGACCAGCAGGCCTATCCCAACCAAGCCAGCGGTCTTGATGATGCCTCGTATATGGAATTTTTTATGTCGAACTTAACCCCCGCCGATCGCCTGATGGAAGCGCAGATTTTGGACGCTATGAGTAATGACACTTCATTTTCCAACAGTAATGTTGGATTGGAAGGATTTGATATTGCTTCCCCGTCTTCCCCGGTAATCGATCCTGGCTTCCCTTCTAGGCAACTCGCAAGCCAGATGTCGTCTCCTTTCGTGGGTCCTCTTGATACACAACAGCCTTTCGGATATCCTGCGGATGATGTCACAAACTGGATGCTGGGGGAACAAAATCAGAATCCTTCCCCCTCAGCAATAGCAAGAGATTTCCCTTTAACGCCGACACTAACTGTTACCGATGCAGATGGCGCGCAGCAATCGACAATCTCTCCTTTTACAAGTCGGTCGCGAAACCAATCTTTTTCTAGCGTTCCAGAGTTGCGTGAGTCTATATCAATCATTTTCGGTCATTCGATTCATAAACTAATCCTATATATTCTCGCATACTAGCCCTCGATCTCCAGTACTGCACGCAGCAGGATCCTCAGATATATCAACAATTGTGGCAGGAGATCACTGATCGAGATACGACAATCCAAGAATTAAGATCGACGAACGGTGCGCAACAATCTAGGATACAATCTTTGGAAAAGGATTCTAAAGCCAAGACTGCGCAACTGGCTACAATGCAAGAAGTCATTGCAGACCTTTGGAAGAAGCTAGAAGAGCGTCATGTTTAGATACAAGTACTCTAAAAGAGGAAAATACCATTTTTACGGCTTGTATCCAAAGCTTACCCATTCGAATGAATTCATCAACGCGAACACGACTCGTTGCAGCGTATGCCCCAATCTAATAACATCACTCACGTTCTTAATTATTACTCACGATTTTCAGTTCACAACGGCAATCATATTTAGACTTTGGGCAATTTAGGGACTACAAGGAGGTATGCAGAATCCGTATATATACCGTTCGTTAACTATGAATCTGGTACGTTCTACGTTAAGTGGGTGGTGTATTTAAACTGGATACGCATAATCCGACATGATGTAAACAAAATCACGTGATTGAATCGCTGTGCTTACAAAGACCTCCACCAATAAAGTTCCACAGAGAAGAAGCGATGGAAAACAGAAGATCATAAACGAAATAACTCTTTTTCATGCATGTCCAGCAAAGGCACTTGAGCTCTCTCGAGACTTGCTATTGACCGCCACAGATGTCTCTCTATGATCGCCAAGGAGAGGAGGAAGATTTCCCCCATTTGAATGAGGACGACATTGAAGAGGTGCTCGAAGATGACGGCCAAAGGCCGGTCGGATTGGACGATGATGACCTGGGTTATGGACATGATGAAGATATGAAAAGACTTGGAGATGGTATCGAGGGAATAGAGGTGATCGAAAAAGAGCCCAAGGAGAATAATAGTTGGGGAGCAACTGGTTAGTCAATCCGGCGCTGCGGCCCGTGATGTTGGAGCTGATTTAACATCGTCATAATGTAGCTCTTCATCAAGATCACAAGTCAATATTTGCTCTGTCATTGCACCCCAAATTTCCCAACCCGCCGTTGGCAATAACAGGAGGTCAAGATGATACCGGCTTTATCTTTTGTCCCATTCCTTCCAGCTCGGCTGACGGTAACACTTCAACATTCAACTCTGAAACATTCCTCCCTATCAGATTATCGGGACACACAGATTCAGTCGTGACAGCAGCTTGGAATTTTGATGGTGATATGGTAGCTACAGGAGGAATGGATGGACGCGTGAGGGTGTGGCGAAGAGTCAGGAAGAGAAGAGGTCAACCTTTGAGCGAAGAAGTGTTGAATTCGCTGGAAGGGTGGAGGGCTTGGGAATTCCTCACGAATCTGGAAACCGGGAGCGAGATTACTGTGAGTTAAGGTCATGATGGAGACCTATGCAGAAGCTGATGACGAAACGCAGTGGTTAACATGGCACCCTAAAGGCAATGTCCTTACTGCTGGCTGCGAAGATGCTACAGCGTGGATGTGGAACCGTAAGCAACCATATCCCTTATTCCCTTCAAGTGATACTTAATCAACAATTTAACAGTCCCATCCGGAAACACGCTCGCTGTACTTTCATCGCATACCTTCTCCTGCACTGCAGGTCTCTTCCCTCCCACCGCCAAAAATCTTCTTACTGCCTCTCTCGACTCATCACTCATCCTCTGGGATCCTCGTTCCCCGACCCCCGTCTGGAAGTCCAACATCTTCCTGCCGCCCAATTCGCCGGAACTCGATCCGAGTATACATGGTATCACGTCCCTTGCTGTCTCCCCTCGAGGTGATGTCGTTGCCGTCGGTGGCGCTTCGGGTAGTGTTAAGATTGTTAGTTTGTCCAAGGGAGACGTCTTGACGACTCTTCAAGGCCATAGGTTTGGTGATAGTGTAGAAGCGCTTTGCTTCGTAGATCTTGCGAACGGAACAGGAGATGGAGGTAGGGGGTTAGTCTGTGTGAGTGGGGGGACAGATGGATGTGGGTTTGTTTGGGATGTAGCGACAGGACGGGTCAGGTCCGAAATTCAACATGACGTGCGTTTTTTCACCTCTATCTATTCTGTTCCCAACTGAGGGTTGTGATAGGAGGTTATAACTTCTCTCGCTCCCCATCCTGCTCCGAATCAACACCTTCTTACAACCGCGTCCCTCGATTCCACTCTCAAGACATGGGATATTCGAACAGGTATTCTGGTAGCTACCCATCTTGGTCATACGGGATTGGTCGGTGGAGTGGCTGTCGCCTCCTTGGGAGACGGTACTGTGGGGGTAGTTAGTGCGGGAGATGAAGGCATTAGCATGATTTGGCGGATCTAGGATTAGACGAAGAAGCGTAGAATAGCAGCATTGTTATAATGATCTATAATGCTTCTTGTCATAAATATCGTGAAGTTTATCTTTAACTGCTTCTTACTACTTTATTCAACGTCATCCTCTTCAATCTTGTCTGTCCCCTTCAGTAATTCCTCCTTCAACTTATCATCCCTATCCTTACCGGGTGCTCGATACAGCCCGCTGGCTAACCCGCTCACTCTCCTAGGCGCGCCCATGACCCCTGCTGAAAACGATCGGCCTACATGCCCTACACTTGATAACATGCTGGCCGTCCGTCTCCTGGGCTCGACACCATCCGGTGTAGAAGATCCATTCGGAGTAAAGGAGAACTGAGTTGTAAGGTCATCGAGAGGAGATACAAGAGGTGTCGGCAATGGTGAAGGGTGACGAGGCTGGAGAGAGATGGTTTTGAGATGTACGCCACGCCAAATGTTGTCTTCTTTGTCTTTGCCCCCTTTTCCCGTTTTGTTTCCTTCATCTTCTCCTTCTTCCTCGGCTTGAGCGATCTGCATTCCTTCCATTTCATGTACGACCCTCTTCAAACCCGCCAAATCGCCTTCAATATCTTCAACCTTCCTGTTCAACCTCTTCCACTCTTCCCCATCACCCTTTGCAGTTACATATTCATGCACCTCTCCCATTACCTGCTCTTGTTCTCCGTCTTTCCCCTGGCCGGGGATGACATTGAGTAGAGCTTCAAAGCCTCTATGAACACGCTCGGTATCGGCGAGGGCAATTTCGACATCTACACGGGCATCTTCTATGACCTCATGTAAAGCATCGAACAGAGTTGAAAGAGTAGCTCTGGTAGACATTTCTCTTGACAAAGGTGATACAGGGGTAGGTAATCGTGCCAGAGGAAGGAAAGTTGATTTTTTGCCACCATGTCTGATGGTAAGTGTCAGAGGAGTAGAGGTTGGCATGGAGGCCCGTAAGGAAGCAAGGGAGATGGCAAGATCATGAAGAGTTTTCTGAAGGGGTGTGTAGCGGACAGTTAAAGGTTCGAAGAGGATATGCAGCTCGGATACAAAATGTGTTGGTTGTTGTACCGGCTGTTCTGCTGATGACTCTTTCTCAGGTTGGGCAGGCACCTCTTCGACCTTCTCCTCAAATATCTCAGAAGGTCTTATGTCAGGGGTCGTATGATCCTCCAAATCGAACATGATCTGTCCGTCACCCTCTTCTTCGGCCTTGACACCCTCGGCAGCTTCTTTCGCTAACCACTCTACTCTTTGTCTTTCAAGATCCATTCTCTTTTCTGTCTCTGCTTGCAAATCTTGTACAAGTGTTGTGACAAGTTCTTCAGCCAGAAGGGTCCGAGCAAGCGATTCTTCTGCTAGGTCCCGCTCTTCGCTCTTGACATCATGTGTTTCTTTCTTCTTCTTTTTCCCCAGAGATGAGACAATTCCTCTCCAGCTTCTCTGCTTGTCTGGTGTCACGTCCTCAGTGCCCCCTTCGCGGACGGCTTCGATCCCTTCATCCACCAAGCTTTCAAGGATGTCTGCCTCAAGCACGACTCCATCGATACCTTCTCTCATTCGTCGCACATGGTCCAGCCAAGATTCAATTTTCTTGGCCCGCTTTTCCTCTTGAGCGATCATTTTAAGGCGCAGAGCGACTTCCCTTCTTCGGCCTGCTGATTCTCTCGACATTCCCTCCGACAGTTCATCCAACGCATTACGAAGCTTGATAGACCTTTCCCGTTCATCGGCAAGTCTCGTTTTGTACGTCGCAAGCTCCCCTCGCAGAGATGTGATTGTCGCATTGGATCTCGTCCGCAGGTTATCCAAGTGCATATGCACTGTAGCATGCGTCTTCTGGGTAAAGGTCATATATCGCTCAACCACCATCGCAGCAGACTTGTCATCCC